>NW_015164680.1:332712-350364 GCF_001447785.1 Gekko japonicus
AAGACTGTGATTGGCCCAAGGTCACCCAGCAAGCTTCCATCGCTTTGGGTTGAGAGCAGCAACAGTTAAGACTGGCACCCTCCTTTTCTTCCTATGGCCCCTGTTAGCCGTTATTCTTTTTCGGCCCTACACCACTCGCTTTGTGCAAGCAGGATCTTTTTTTAGTTATTCTCTGCATATATGGGGGACCTTGTCTTTGACGGAGGAAGAACCAGACGGCCTACCAATCACCGTGCAGAGCGGGATCGCTTGTGATTGGTCGTTATTGCTTCAACCTCATAGGTTGTTATCGGTACAGGGGGTGTGGCTACATTAGCCGGGAGTGTTTAAATATCAACAAGCCAGTGTAAATAGTTCGATCTGTGATGGGTTCTGGCTGGCGATTGTTGTACCGTAACGGAGAAGTAACTGAGCTGAAGAATAAACCGCAATTCTTGCTGAATCACTCTCCGACTCTTTGTTAAGCGCACGACTTAACAATAAGAAAGATTACATTCTGTGCAGCTTCAAGAGTTTGCCTGTTACAATTTGACCCGAATAGTCAAAACACGATTTTACTTCACAACATTCTCACCACTGACGTTTGGTCAGAGACGGGCTGCTTCTAGTTGTTTCTATGGAGACAGGAGCTGGAGCAAGAAAGTTGCCTGTCTTTCCTGATCCCACCCTATGATGTCAAACACACTCCTTATATCCTTTTTGGTCCTGTTTATCCGTCCCCTCTGCTGACCAATCAGAAGCATTTGACCTTTAAATTGTTTTCCTAATCAGTTGAAAACAGCTGGGTTCGTTCAACTTAATGATCTGGGACTTTCCAACTTTGATAGTCCCCTTCTTCTAGGTCAAGTTGACCTCCTATCTAAGTGTTTCATTGTGTCAATACTTCCTAATTTGGGCCTGTAATGATTCCGGCATCCATATCTGTTATTCTGAGAGGTTCTGGAAAGTCCCCGTATCTCCATAGTGCAATCAAAAATCTCCGTCCATAAACTCTGTTCCTATAATCAGTATATATGGTTTGTGTATAATGTGCATAGATTATAAGCGGTTATGGACAGTCATGAGTGTATATGAGTGTATATGAAATCTAAATGAAAAAGGATTTTAATATGTTTGTCTGATGTAAGTCTCCTTGCAGCAGTAAATCCACCCATCTCTCCCCCCCTTCTTCTCACTGTTCTCTGCGTTCTCCAGCCAACAGCTGGAGACAGCTGTTTTTGATTGCGCAAGTTTGGGATTTTCCAGTAATGTGTGTTAGCGAGCAAGGCAGGGAGGCTGTTTGCAAGAAATCTATCAGAGGCCTACTTTTTACTTTCAGGCCTGAACCAGTCTTTTTCAGAGGCCCTTTTCGCAGATCCTAACACCCCCACGTCCCCTTCCCTGCCCTGCTGCACAGAGAGCCCTGCAGCCAGCAAAAGGGGTTGATCACCATCTGAACTGGTCCTTTTATTAGTGAATTGTGATAATTTTATAATGTTGATTGTATTTTATCTGTTATAAGGCTGTAAATCACCTAGAGCCTGCTTGTGGGGTTTGGCGATTCATTAATCTAATAAAATAAGTTTTAAAAAGTCCTCCTTTTCCTTCAAGCAGCTCAGGGCAGTATACATAATTTACTCCGCTTCCACTTTACCCTCACAGCAACCCTGTGAGGTAGACTAAACCACCCAGTGAGCTTTTTGGCACTGGGGGAGGATTTAAACCCAGGTCTTCGTGGCCTTAGTCCAACACTCTAACCATTGCACAGCACTGGCTTTACTGCTCAAAGCTTCTTTCTCAAAAACATTTCATGAAAACGTCTCCTGAGATTCCCCCCCCCCCAAGGAAATGAATTATGAGTCTAGAATGTCAAACACTGAATAAACATAAAGGAGCCTGAATACGGGGAGTCAAGAGTGTGGAGGGGGGGATCAAAGACAAAAAACAATTGTGGACTTATGCAAGAGAGGTCAAGTGTATCAACATGGATTTGTACAGATTTGCTTTGCTCTGGTGGGTCTGAAGCCAGAACCCCTCGTGGCCTTTGAATGTGGATTTTCTAACAGCTCCCCAGCAGAATACCTGATAGGATACCATCAGCCCTAGGGCTAAAAATACCTCTGGAGTCTTGCAGCAGCAAGGGCTGTGCTGGTTTGCCAAAGGATTCCTCCAAAAGATTAATTCTCAGCATTACTTCTTCCTTCAAAAAAAATGTTGATCTCCACTCATATCTGGCTAAAATGGGGCAAAAAAGAGATGTTTCCTGGTTTGTTTGTTTTTAGGCCATTCTGCTCATTTCATCCTGGAAGGCTGGAGGTAGACAATCGTTGCTAAGAGCATTAATAGTGGATGGAGCGATCCGTTGCTTCCCATGGTACAGATGCACATTTCATCCACCCACCCTCCTCATTGCTTCTGCTCAAACAATACACCCTAAAATGGGGCAAAAAAAGAGATGTTTCCTGGTTGGTTTGTTTTTAGGCCATTCTGCTCATTTCATCCTGGAAGGCTGGAGGTAGACAATTGTTGCTAAGGGCATTAATAGTGGATGGAGAGATCCGTTGCTTCCCGTGGTACAGATGCACATTTCACCCACCCACCGCCCTCATTGCTTCTGCTCAAACAATACACCCGCCTGCAAGTCTTATTGACCAGGAGATGGAAATAGGACGAGCGTGAACACACCATGAGTAGCGCTCTCTCCTGCCAACCACCATCCACTCTTTGAAAAACCTATTGTCTGCCTCCAGACTTGGTGTGGGATGACGTTAGTCATCCAGACAGTGGCTCCCCTCGTGTCCCCTAGGGCAGGAGACCCACTTTGAGTCCCTGAGAGAAAGGTGGAAGATAGATGATAGATAGATGATAGATGAGAGAAAGATGATGATGATAAAGAAGATGATAGACAGACAGACAGAGTACATCATTTGCACATGCACACAGCCTCCTGAAGGAAGCAGCAGAGCACAGCTCTTTTATACCCCTCCAAACCCCATTGGGCTTCAAGGAACACCAAAGAGTCATGTACTCTGTTCTCACCTCCAGGCACCACTCCTCCCAGCAAATGGGAGACAACCTCAGAGGCCTGTTTAACCAATCCTGGAAGCAGCAGATGGGTCAAGCAATTCTGGTCACCAGTGGACCCTCCGCAAGCCCATGAAGGATGCCCAGCCATGTGTTGAGCTCAGTCATGCCAACTGACAGCAGGTCTCAGGCAGAGAAGGGTCATCCCCACCATCTACTACCTGAGAGCTTTTGAATGAAGATGGCAGGGACTATATCTGTTCCTGCTCTGTCATGGAGCCACGACTCCACCTGAGGTTTCCCTTCTTGCTTCAAGCAGCAGAAGAAAACACAAATCAATCCCCCCCTCCTTGTGCTGGATTAAAGAGACAACACCCTAAAAGCTGCCATTATGCTTGTATTTTCCCACAAAAGCACAGAACTGCCAGCCCACGGAGAGGCTCTCGAGGCAATGGCCAACAAATCCTTCAGCAGAAGATGGAAATGAGGTGGCAGAGAGCAGAAGTGGTAGAATAGGTTGTGCTCTTTCAGGCTGCAGGAGGGGAGAGGGATTCTTCTAAAGTGTCTTGGTACAGAAGAGAAAAAGAAAAGCTCCTTGCACATGGAAAACTAATTCAAGATGTATAAGATCTGAGTCCAGTCACACCTTAAAGACCAACAAGAATCCCAGGGTTTCAGCTTTCAAGAGTCAAATCTCCATTTGTCAGAACTTCTACTGCAGACCAACATGACTACCCACCTGAAACAGTCCTCATGGAAGCTACCTAATTCAAGAGGTGGAAGACTAGGCTACAGCCAAGGTTGTCAACTTCCAACTGATGATTGGGGATCTCCCAGGATGATATCCGGTCTTCCAACAACAGGGACCAGTTCCCCTGGGGGAGGTGGCTGCTTTGGAAGTTGAACTCTATGGCAATATATCCTGCTGAGGTCCCTCCCCTCCCCAAACTCCACCCTCCCCAGGCTCCACCCCCCAAATCGCCAGGAGTTTCCCAACCCAGATCTGGAAACCCTAGCTGCAACCTCTCTGTAAGAAGTGCTACTTTTTAACCAGAATGGGGTTTGTTCACATGGGGAAGCATTTTAAAAAGGAATCCTCACCTGTGTACTCTAGAACAGCAGTTCCCAACCTTCTCGGTCTGGTGACCCACAGGTCCAAATTCACTTTGTATGGTGACCCATGCAGGGCTGGCCCAAGGTTTTGGGTGGGCTTTGGTGCCCTAGACAGACCATGACCTTGGCACATACCGAGTTCAGCAGTCCATCTTCTAGAGTGGCTAACCAGATGTTTCTCAGAAATCAACAAAACATCATACAAAGGGTGCAGCTGCCTCCACTATGAACCCCCGACTAGTGGCATTCCGACACACACAGCCTTTGCATAAGGAGACTGCAGTCCAGGCTTTGACCACCCTCTCCTTCTCCATTACTCACTCAAATCCCCCCTAAGAGTCCAAGAAACTCACTCTAGTAACCATCAGGACACATTTTACTTGATCATGCAGTGAAGAAAAGATACCAGCTGTGTGTAGGGTTGCCAGGTCCCCTCGTCGCTCCAGCGGGGGGATTGGGGGGGGCATTCTGGGGGTGGGCAGGGATGACCCAAGGCCCCCCAAGCCCTGACCCCAAGAGTGACCACCCGACCGGCCACCCCCTCCCTCCCCCCCTGCCTGATTTAAAGGGCTTCAACTGATTGGCAGGGACCACCTTTAAAGAGTCTTTTTGCAAGCTGAGCGTGCGGCCCACAACCGCCCCTCTCCTTCCCTCCCTCCTGCTAGATTGAAAGGGCCCTCCAGCTGGTTGGTGTGCCATTCCAATCAGCTGAAGCCCTTTCAATTGGGCAGAAGGGGAGGGAGAGGGGTGGCCAGGCAGGTGGTTGCTCTTGGGGGTGGGGTTTCCCCACTGACCAGCTGGCCAGGGGCAGATTGAAGCCCCCCGAAGCAGGGGGAAACCTGCCCAGACCTGGCGGCTGGGAACCCTAACTGTGTGTATGACAGGGTCAGATCTGGGTTTCCAAAATACAAAAGGGAGCACAAGAAAGGGCAGGGACAGCCATTATGGAGGGCTGGCCCGTGACCCTCTTTCAGAGACTTCGCGACCCACTTTGGGGTCCTGAACCACACATTGGGAAGCACTGCTCTAGAGGTAATAATCCACTCTAGCGCTTCAGGATTCTACCACGTTATCATGCTGCAGTTGTAGACTGTGTTTATGTACGGTGTGTTGAAAAAATAGGCAGCTGTTGGGTTTTGTACCCTACAGAAGCCACTCCCCTTCCACAGCACTCGGCTTGAGATAGAAAATGGAAAGGTCAGTGGCAAGAAAGGGGGGAAAGTTAGCTGTCTGTCTTTAGCCACCCTTCCTGCAAAGACCTCAAGGGCAGTGTATGCAGATCTCCCTTCTCCCATTTCATCCTCGCAACAATTCTGTCAGGTAGGTTAGGCAGGGAGAGGACGACTGGCCCTAGGACACCCACTGAACTTCAGGTCTGAGTGGGAACTTGAATCTGGTTGTCCCAGCTCCTAGTCTGACACTCTGGCCACGACGCCACATGACTGAAGGCCAAATGATTTTAACTTTGGAAGGCTGTTTCCAAAAGGTACATCCTGAAACTTAATGCACAGTCTTAGTGGGCATTCGCTTTCCTTAACATGTACCATGGGCACAATGCATCCACAACCTTGAATATAGAAACATAGCTTCTCAAGATACCAGGGGAGGGAGCTGAATGCTGAAGAAAATCAACTCTTGCCATTCACAATGGCCACATTTTAACAAGGCACAAAAGGTGGGGAAAGTGCCGTCAGGTCACAGACCACTTATGGCGACCCTGTAGGGTTTTCAGTGCAAGACGGGGTTTGCCATTGCCCATCTCTGCATAGAGACCCTGGAGTTCTTTAGTGGTCTCCCATCCAAATCCAAACCAGAGCCAACACTCCTTAGCTTCTGAGATCTGATGAGACAGGGTGAGGCATATATACAGACAGTAGATTTTCCAGGGACCAAAAAATATGCTCTGTCTCTGCTAAAGAAGTACAGCTGAAATACATGCATTTTGAGCTAAAAGAATATCAGCGGGGAAGGGGTGGGTCTCTTCATGTGGTCTTGAAGTCCAGAGTCAATACCAGGTCAGAAGGGTCAGTGGTTTGACTGAATGGAAGGTAGTTGCATATATTAAAGAGTTTCAAGCAACCCTGAGCTGTATGAACATCAATAGGGAAGGATGAGCCATAGGGAGAAAGTACAAACAGGTCAGAAAGAATAGGCTGAAGAAGCAGCAGAACAAAAAAATCGTAGAAAGACTAACAGAAAGTTGCAGTGAATGTGGTGGGGGAGATCAAGGAGACAAGAGCTAAGAAAGAATCCATGAGTGCCAGTACTTCCAAACTAAAACTGTGTTTAATGAAGCTCATTTGGGGGAAGGAAAGCCACTGCAGAAGACTGAATCGGGTGGGGAGTGAGAAAAACCAAGGGCAAAAGTCTGAAAAATGCACCACTGGGTACTTCTAAGCCACCTCTGTGACTGGCAGATTGCTCCCAGAAGTATTTCACTCATGCTTCACATGCTGTCCAGCTTCACAGCTGGATTGTTTGAACAAAATTAACTTTTCCAGGCTTGATACTCAATAATGATCAGAACCAAAACACAGAAACTTCAACAGGTCTGCAGCATGATCCAAATGTTGAGTCATTCTTTAATCCATTTCCCTCTGCATAAAGGAACTGGCCATTGCTAGCAATGAAATGGTCTACCTTGAGCATTTGTTTTGGCCCAGGGAGCCCCAACGTGGTGGTGCCTGTGGACGCCACACTGCCCACTGAGACCTTTCTCGGTGCCCAAGTGTTTTTAGAAAGTGGGTGGGGCCAGACGGGGCTCTGGCTTAACAGGGCTTTAGATTTGCCACTGGAGATCCTATTGGTTATGCAGATTAACATATTTATTTATTTACTTAATTTATACCCTGCCCTCCCCACCAAGGCGGGCTCAGGGCAGCTTACAACTGATCATAAAATACAGTTAAATACAATTAAAAAACTATCATTGGTATACATTACTTAAAAATAACAATCATTTAAAACATCTCTCCTTATATAATTTTGTTGTGGGGTGAACATTCCACACGCTCCCACAGCATTTGGCTCACTGACCTGTCACTCCAACAGTGTGCCAATCCAGTGCCTGCATTGCTGGAGTCTCACCTACAGAAGGGGCGGCCAGCATCTCACCCTCAGTGTCGCATGAGATCTCTCCAAGGTGGCAGGCGGGAGCTGACCCTGCTCGGCCCGGAGAGACAAAGGTTCCAAGAGTGCAGGCTGGCCCAAGCAGGCCTCACCGGAGCAGCAGAAGCCTGGCAGCCACCAACATACACCCAAAAACATGCAGCCAGAGAGCAAGAGGTGGTAGCGGTGCTCTCAATGATGGAGGAGCACCAAAATATATGCTGGGTGGCCGGCCCAAGCGGTCCTCACCGGAGCGGCAGAAGCCTGGTGGTCACCGACACACACCCAGGAACGTGTAGCCAGAGAGCGAGAGGTGGCAGTGATGCTCTCAATGATAGAGAAGCACCAGAATACGTGCCAAGTAATGCCGCTCGCCTCTTTGCCGTGGAGCACAGGGAGGAGGCTGAGACCATCTGGAAAAGGCGGCGCTGGCGCTGGCAGCAGCAGTGCTCTGCTTTCCCACGCCTAGCCCTGGTGTTGTCTCTCCAAGGTGGCAGGTGGGAGCCAACCCCACTCGGCCCGGAGAGACAAAGGCTCCGAGCATGCAGGCCGGCCCGAGCAGGCCTCACCGGAGTGGCAGAAGTCTGGTCGCTGCTGACACGCACCCGGGAATGTGCGGCCAGAGAACGAGAGGTGGCGGTGGCACTCTGAACAATGGAGGGGCACCAGAATACGTGCCAGGTAACGCCACTCACCTATTTGCTGCAGCTCGCTCAGAGGAGGCTGAGACCGCATGGAGGCGGCAGCGTCTCCGCACAACTGCTTTGGGGGGCAGCTCTTTCTAGAGTTCATTGTACTGCTTTTATACAATGGGCTTTGCTCCTAGTAAACACATAAAACACTGGGACATACTCAAGCAACAGGAGTGTCCCAAACTCCTAATCTCCGGCACTGGCACCAATGGCACCCCATCAAAGGTTGGGAGTGGGATCACTACCCCCAAAATAGTCAGTAAGGACAAAAAAAGGGAAAAGGGAAAAAACCTGAACCTAAAACCTAGAATTCAGACCCTAAAAAGGTTAGTCAAGAATAGAAGAGGGCCAATTCTAAAAATCTAATTATGAAACATACAAAAAAATTATTAGGTCTATTTCATCAGCCTTTGTATTTTTATATTTGTATATGAGGTATGAATGGGCCCTTATTTGTTATTTTAATTTGTGTTTAATAAATACATGTATATTTTTGTATGTTTCATAATTAGATTTTTAGAGTTGGCCCTCTTCTATTCTTGACTAACCTTTTTAGGTTCTGATCACTACCCCCAAACCATTTCAACTTCTGCACAGGACGTCTATCTTTTTTGGATTCAATTTTAATCGCCTCAGTCTAAGCCAACCAGCCACAGCCTGCAACGCTTGGTCTAGATCTTCCAGTGTGGAGTCAGACTGGCTGCCCAGATAGAGCTGGGTGTCATCTGCATACTGGTGACAGCCAAGCCCATGCCTTCTTCAGTGGCAGCTGCCCCCACAGTGTTTTATTCTCTCTCATTACTGTATTTTTTTTAATTCCCCTTCTTTTCCCCTACACTTCGGCTTCCTCTGTGAATGTGGTCCTGCTTCCTGTGGCAGTCATTTTGTCATTGGCTCCTCCTGCTGCTGCAGCCATCACGGTGTTGTGCCCTCTGCTCTGTGTCACAATCCCAAAGATGCCCACAGGCTCAAAAAGGTTGGGGACCCCTGCTCTAACCCAACTTAGAGACTTCCTTGAGGTGACCTTGGAAAGGGAGTCTGGCCTCCATACCAAGGAATTGTGGAATGCATAAAGAACTCTGCTGGGTTAGAAGAATTGATAGTGCAATAAATGTTTTCATCTGTTGTGTTTTCAGTGTACCAAGAGGCTAGTCAGGTCAACATAGTGCTATAAGAGTGGGAAGAACCACTGTAGGCTAGAGGACAATGCTTGCTGAAGGGATATAGTGTGTAACCCCTATGGCCCTTTCCCACTCTCTTAACCACCATTACAACAGCACCGGTTGCCAGCCCCCAAAATCCTCTGGTTTTATGGGTTCCTGGCAGTGGGGGGAAACCCTGCTCCCAACAGCCGTGACCCGACATGACATCCCCAACTTGATGACATCACATGGAAGTGACACAATCATGTCAGCGAAATCATGCATGGTGATGTCACCCCGCCCACCCCACCCCCCGAAAGCTCCCTCCCCCCCCCTGCCAGTGAGAGCCTAGGACCCAGCAACCCTATCCTGGGATAATCTACTCTCCCACCCAGTAGTGTGAAATTAACGCATTGGCTTTCATCTGATACATTTGGGTTGAGTATGTTACTGTCAGAGTAAGCCACAATACCCTCCTCAACAAAAAATAAATAAGAAGAAGTCCCTAAAATGGGGATTAACCAATTAGGAAGTTTCACTGATCATAAATTATATTATTTTTTCTGGAAGGAAATGCTGGATTTCTGAAGACCAAAAATGCTCCCTTCCACACGCGCACGCACACACACAGAGACGCCTCCATTTCTAGCCAAATCTTCAATGATCCGAGACATTGGTTAACCAGACCTACGCAATGTTCCCCTGACATGTTCAGACTGCAGGACGTGGGTTGTCTATCGATCTCTTCCCTGCTCTCGTCTGATTCACAAAAACGTTCTCCTCAAGCTTTGAGACTGAGGTGGGGAAAGTAATCTCTCAAGGTCATGTAACCTACACTGTCTGTGTCACTGCTAATGGAAAGTTCATGTGGCTCTGAGAACTGTTTTAAAATATTGCTCTGAAGGTTTCTGCTTGTCCTGAGGAATCCTGATACATTTTTGAAAATGTAAAACATGCACTGCTTGTTTTCCAGCATAAAGAAGGGTGCTCCTCTGTTTGAAAAGTTAAAACAATGAGAACGAATGAGACCGGGATCTGTCAAGTAATCCTTTGTCATTCATGTTGCTGAGGCTGTAATCTCCTTGGTTGTGATTATACTGAAGGATATTATATTGATCCTGTAAAATATCTCTGATTGGATCAACATTATTTTCTCCTGCACTGACAAAGTCTTACCCAGGTACAACTGTAATTCCTCTACTAACACAGTCTTACCAAAATCCTCCCATAAATCCTTAAAGCAGGGCTGTTAGTAATACCTTTCTGAGACTAACTAAACAAGATATTTATATGTAGGGCTTCTCACATTGCTCCAGTTCCCTTCTTACGTTATGAAGAATGAAGGAAAGGATATTTCAGAGTCTCTCTCTCTCTCTCTCTCTCTCTCTCTCTCTCTCTCTCTCTCTCTCACACACACACACACACACACACACACACACACACATACACACACACACACACACGGGGGGGGGGATATTTTTGCTTTCAAGAACCTCAGAGTCCTGCTTGATTTGGGTTCAGTCTGAACTTAGTTTCAAGGCACAACTCTCCCTCACTGGTTGTTATAGGATTTCACCACATTAATAATAGTAAAATAATTATTTTTTGAAAAAACCTTATCCACTTTATTGGGGGGGGGGGTCCATTATGCCATGGAGTTCAGGGGGCAGATAGATTGTCAAAGCAGGGTCTGACCAGAAAGAAGCTAGAGCAATCTGGGACTGGGGGAATAAACCCTTCCACTCTGTAATGGCTGGACCCTCCCCCCGTGCTGTGAGTAGATTCAGAAAGCAGGGACACAGGCAAAGAAGAGAGGGGCATGTCATTTTTTCCAGACAATGGAAAGGGAAGGTCAGCTACAATTGATAAAAGCATGCAAGGAAGGAAGGGTTAGAGCTTTTCTTCCCCCATTCCCTGGCTGCGATCCAAATCAAGGAGGTCTTGTGGCTGCCGCTTGCCTTCTCAAAAAAGCTAGGAAGGTCAGATCACAGAAATCCCAGTATCTCATCTACTTTTGACTTTTCTGACCCAGCAGACCCATTCAGTCAATAGTGGGTCTCACCAGGGCAGGTCAGAGAAACCTCTAGACTCTGGACAGCACCAGTGACATCATCAGTATGCTCTTGAACCTAGAGGCATCTGGGGTTTGTAGCCTACACGATGCACATCAGTCCTTCTTCACTGGACAGTCAGGTAAGGCATCCCAGATCTGCACCGTACTATTCGCAACAGGCTTTGGAATCTGAATCCTTCTACGGACATAAGGTACGTGCAGAATTGGGAAGTATCATGGGAACTAATGTCCCATGCTGATGTTGTTGCAGATGCCCTCCAACCAGGTACCCTAAGTCACCACTGAGTTTTGGGTTCCACCACAGTCTGGGAAAACTCTCTCATGTCATGGAAGTGCTGTTGCCTCCCCAGATCTCAGCAAGGCTTAATTCAAGCATGATGTGCCCCTTGTGCCTCGATTCATTTCTTTGTTGGCGTTATCTTGAAATACAGCCTTTGCAGTACCTCCTATGGACTTCTCTTTGAGCTGAACTGTGGTCTTTTGGATATCTCTGTGCTGGGTGACGACGGGAAACAGAACCTGCCTTAGAGTTAGGAACCAATTGTTTTCCCCAGCCATATTTCTATATGTGTGCCCGGTACTTTTTAAAAAGCCTAAAAGAAGACAAAAATATCAGTTGCAGTGGGCACTTGACTTCCATCTTCTGCTTCCCCTCTCTGTCCCAAACAAAATTGCCAAATGAAGCATTCAAGAAAATCACTCCCCTAAAGATAGTTAACTGCTGTGAAATGGCAGCCTTGGATGAAAGAGACTGGTGCGTACGGCGACACACACATCAGCAAATGGAAAGGTCACTCCGGATGAATACCAGCAATCAGGAACATCAAGCAGATGCTTGCCGGAGGGTATCATCTCCCGAGGCTCTCTGCAGCCGGGCTGCCAAAAAAATGTGACAGGTACGCACTGGCTCCTGCGTGTCTCCTATGAAAACCACAGGAAAATGTCTCCATGTTCCTTACCCTCATTACCTTCAGATGTCAACCGAGTCACCTAACAGTGTGAAGGCCATCAGAAACAGGAGGGTGGCGCTTGACATTGGCCGTTGAAAGCTAACACTTCTCCGAGAGAAACCACTGTCCCTTAATCACCACTCAATGCATTTGGAAAGGACGCTGTTTCAGCAATCTCAGTCACATGCTCCTGCCACATTCCAGGCCATCTGACTACTCTGCTGCACCAGTGTCATTGCAGAGTTGGACACATAAACCCAATGCAGTGTTTCCCAAACTTTGTGCCAGGAACACCAGCATACCACAAGGGGGGGGAAGGATGGCTTGGAAAGCTAACGGTGCAATCATAAGCATGCTTTCCTGGGAGTATTCTGTTCAATAGACCTGAGTTGAATTCTGAGTAGACCTTGGATTGCTCTCAGAGCCACTGTGATGGATGCAGCCAACAAAGTGGTGGGGGGTCTCTGTGGCACTGCCCTCTACTAAAGCTTGGGTAGCACCAAATGAGAAGGGAGCACTCACTGGAGAAGACCCTGATGCTGGGAAAGATTGAAGGTCAAAGAAGATGGGGGCGGCAAAGGATGAGATGGTTAGACAGTGTCATAGATGCAACAAACATGAAATTGAGCAAACTTCTGAGGACGGCGGAAGACAGGAAGGCCTGGCGTGATCTGGTCCATGGGGTCGCGAAGAGTCGGACTCGACTGTGCAACTGAACAACAACAAAAAGGACCACAATTCCATAGAAGTAAGGATGCAGTGTGGATTCCCCTATACAGCCTGCAGTGCAGTTGATTGCCATGGGAGAATGAAGTCCCATCTCTAAATTCTGAGTGGATGGCTAACAGGGGGACTGGATACCAGGAACCACTATCCTCACACAGACGCCACTTGCCTATTGTTTTGGGAGCTGATAGGCACGTATTTGTTTTTTCATTTTGCATACAGAAGAAAGGCACCTCCAGTTTTAATGCCCCCCTCAAAAAAAACTGGCCAATGTACAAAAAGCCTGGAAAACAGTGCCCCAGTGCAAACTCTCCAAACCATTTATCCAGGGATCTCCGTATATCATTAAATGTCCCTGTACCAAAAGGAACTGACATTTGAATCACAGAAACAGAAACAATGCACACATAACTCCACAAGTTCTGCACTCAGTTATGCAAACGGTTCATTCTATTGCTATTTGTTTATACTTGCACAAAGTTATTTTGTACAGAGTGGAATGATCACTTACAAAGGTCATTCTCGCCCCCCCCCCGGTCTAACCTACCTTGAAGGGTTGTAGTGAAGATAAAATGGAGAAGGGGAGAACCAATGGACACTTGAGAAGAAGGGTGGGGGAATCTAGTAAACCAAGGTCTGAAGGGTACATGGTAGCATGTAAAAATTTCATGACTAAACAACACAGAAGTCCCACCTTTTGAACAACGGAACTACTGCAACACCTGTCCATTTTCAAACAAATCAACACACATCTGGGACCAGGAAAATTCAGGGTTCAGAACAATAAAAGTCATGATTCTCGGGAATTCCATCACATTTTTCCCTTGCATTTCTACTAAGGAGTTCAGAGGAAGCTTATATGACTCTTCCTTCCTTCCTTCCTTTTATCCTCACAACTACCTTGGGATGTAGGTTAGGCTGAGAGACAGAGTAACTGACTCAAGATCACATCCAAGTCAGTTTCAGGGACTAAACCTGGAGTTTCCTGGTCCTAAGCCAACACCCTGATCACAGCACTGATTCTGCTGAATGCCAAATTCAAATACTGTGTGGATCTCCAGAAGATAAACAGCCCTAAGCATGCTAAACATGGTTGAGCCACAAGATGTCCAAACTGTGCAAGTAGCTGGGAGCTTTATAGCCAATAGTTTGGGACCAGTGGATTCTTAGAACCAGGATAAAAGTAAAGGTAAAGGTTCCCTTGCTCAAAAGCCAGTCGAATCTAACTCTAGGGTTACGGTGCTCATCTCCGTTTCAAAGCCGAAGAACCAGTGCTGTTTGAAGACATTTCCGTGGTCATGTGGCCGGCATGACTAAACACCAAGGCGCACGGAACGCTGTTACCTTCCCACTGAAGTGGTACCTATTTATCTACTTGTGATTTCTTGCTTTCGAACTGCTAGGTTGGCAGGAGCTGGAACTAGTGTCTCACTTCGAACTGACCAGCATCCTCAGTGGTAAAGAGAATAATGTATCAGTGGTTAATTTGCGGAGCTCCAGGTTTAAACCCTATCGTACTTAACAGGATATTGTGTACTTCAAGGAACAGTGGAAAATCTGAGAGGAATTCTAACAATCAGATTAGGCTCTGGAATCAAATGGAACTCAATTATCTGACAGGATCCAGTCCTCAGTGGATTCCACAGCCTCCCTACAGATATGTTGGAAAAATCTAGCTTGTCAGAGTGGCAGAATCAATCGTTCCCTTCAAGGTGGATTCTCACAAACCTTTGCCACGTGGAAAACTCTGGAAAATGTAGCACACAGTAGGTCTACTTTCATGGTGGTCAGCTGAAATGCAATCTCTAGCCCCTCAGAAACCCAGCAGAAGCCTTGGTAATACTCTGAGCACTGCATGAGTCAGAAAAGAGCCAGCGTATCACAAATATTGATGTCAACCCACCCTGCGGCAGCCTAGTTCGGCTCGAATCCCATCACCTGCCAACACCAACAGTCCCTGACATTAATGTATTGACAATGTCAGCCATCCTTTTTTCCCCCCTCTCAACAAATGTTGACTTTTGCAACTGCCACCTCGCTGTTAAGATGTCATAGAGCATTTTCAATGCTAGGGGGGAGGTCGGTCAGAGTGCAGCGACTTTGAGGGAAGCAGGGAGTTGAAGTTTACAAAAAGGTGATATTGGGCATGGGGAAGAGGGAAAGAAAGCCTGATGTGGAGTTCTGATTTGGGGGACTTTCTTTGGGGCCGCAAACAGCTGCACCTGATGACCATTTTTGTTTTTACTTGGTTCAATACGATGGCCCTAATGGGAGTCTGTTATTTTCTCCTATATAAGTTGTTACATGACTGACATAGTCATGGCGTTTTCTTACCACATATTAAGTGATGGGTCTAACAACAGCCACGAGTGGTTCATTCCCTCTCTCATCTTCCCCCCCAAGGTGAGACTAAGTGCAATGGAATGTTCAGTTGGATCGGGGAGAGGTGTGTGCGTTTCCCTGTCTTGAGCATGAAACGCTGGCCTCATATAAAAACAAGGTCAGCAAAATGACTTGGAAAGAGGGGGGAGAAAAGTTGTAATTGTTGGCTCACACTGCTTAAGGCAGGGCTCCCCAACCTTTCTGAACCCGTGGCACCAGGAGGAGGGGGAGATTGGATTTATATCTCGCCCTTCAATCAGAGTCTCAGAGCAGCTTACAAACTCCTTTCCCTTCCCCTCCCCACAACAGACACCCATGAGGTAGGTGGGGCTGAGAGAGCTCTTTCCAGAAATGTCCTCTGACAGAACTATGGCTTGCCAAAGGTCATCCAGCAGCTGTAAGTGGAGACGTAGGGAATCAAGCCCAGTTCTTCCAGATTAGAGTCCAAGCACTTAACCACTACACCAAACTGGCTCTCCCTTTAGAATTCTGGAACACTGTGCTGGGCGCAGTGACAAAATGGTTGCCACACAATAGTAGCCACAAGAGCAGAGCCAGACAGATGATAGCTGCTGCAGGAGATAGAGCCAGCTACAGAATGACTTCTGCAGCTTACATTCAGTCACGCTATGACAATCCTTATGCTGCGGCGGCACCTGCTTCTAAAGCAATGTTCTTTACAAATCTGCACAGCCAGTCAAATCTCCAGTGTCCAATCAGAAGCTACCTGGCCCTGCCCACTTTCTAAAATCATTTGGCAGGTGCCAGAAAAGGTATTGGTGGGCACCATGTCACCCATGGGCACCACGTTGGGGACCTATGGCTTAAGGGGATATGTTCCAAATCTTGGAGCTTTCTTGTCTTGAACAACTGAGGCTTGTGGGGCAAAGAATGGAGCCAATAACTTAAAATGGGAAGAAGTAGGAAACAGTGGCCGATGCCAGCAAAAGCATCATGGTGGTGATTCAACAAAACAGGAAGCTGGACAGAGCCAAGACCATGGTCAGCTCCCACACAATAAGGGCCAGAAATCTACCTCAAGACTAAGTAGATTTCTCTAAAGGGCTTCGCTCTGTCTTGGAATCTTGCACTCTTTTAGCATGTGTTTTCTTGGTGGCCCTTCTGATATTTCACATGATGGCGAGTAAGTAGGGATGGGCACAAACCAGCTCACAAATGGAAGCTCGTGATGAATTTTGGCTGGCTTGTGGTTCACAAAGCAATGCTTGCTGACTTAAAAGCCACCACAAACATCCATGAATTTTAAGGAAGTTCATAGTGGTGCATGGCAGTTCAGAAAGGGCAGAAAGCAGGGTTTAAACAGCTCCAAGCCATTTAAACCCCTGCTTTCTGCTCTTTAAGAAAAACAGCTGAGCAGTGGGAGCAGAAAGCTCTCCCACCGCTCAGCTGTTTTTCATGGGGAAACTCCTGCTTTCTGCTCCCCGCAAAAAGCTGCAGGGAGCAGAAAGCAGGGGTTAAAACTTTAAATGGCTCACGGACCCATACGAGCCTGGTCAGTTCACCAACCAACCTTCTGGTTCATATGGCTTTGTGGTTCAGCCACAAACCACAAACCAAACCAAACCACAAAAATGCAATTCATGCTCATCCCTACAAGTAAGTTCACACCCTTGGGTGGTGTGAACTTCTGGGCCCTACATTCTTGATAAATACTATCTGCTTATCCCTAGATGGGCTTCATGCTCCTGGGGCTCTGTGAGCTCCACAGTCTAGGCCCAATTGAATCTAATCTAATCTAATAAATAGATAAATATATAGGCATGTCTCTCCCAAAAGCTAGAAGTTAAACACCAGCCTCCTCTAAATTAATGTTAGGGTTATTCACTGGGGCAGTGGGAAGAGTGACATCTTTGATAACACTCTTAAGGTCAGCGCAGAAAACCATCTTGCTCATGGCAGCTGCTTTCTTCCTTCTGCTTGCAAAGGCTGTCCCCTGCTCATTTTGAATGGGTCCTCTGAATTGTTTCCCATGAGCATAAGACCCACATTTATATGCCACTCAACTCACAATGAAGTGGCTTGCAGTGAAGTGGGAAAACTGAGCTATTTCACACAAAGAGGGTGACTCATTCTCCATAAGTACTAACCACTGTACTCCTAATTCCAGTAACAGGTGCTACTATATCTGCCGATAGCTAGAGATGTCAAGGGACAAGCTAGGACTCAGGTGTCCTAGCTGTGTAAAAAGGAAAACAAACAGGCATGGAATAGGCAAACAGAGAGGGCAGAACTGATGGACAAGCAACACGATCAGAAAGCAAACAGAAGGCACAGCCGTAGAACTGGGATCTGTTGGAGTGCCTTCCTTGTAAAGAAGGTACTAGGAGGCTGCAGCAAAAGTAGCCTGACCTTGTCAATGACCTTGCCAGTACTTGCTGCCAACTCTTCTTGCTTCTAGATCAAATATAAGACCATGAATTAACATCTGAGCCTTCTCAACC
>NW_015164680.1:351074-403208 GCF_001447785.1 Gekko japonicus
CTACCTGTCAAGATGTGGGTGAGATGGCAAACTAAACAGGAAGGAGATAGATGTACTTGGCCAGACACACCTGGACCAATACCTAGCCATGCTGCCACCACTTCAGAGATTTACCTTCGGCTCATTTGGTGGGTGCACAGGTCTGGGAGGTGACGGTGGGCAAAAGTCATACCTGATGACTTCTGCCACACCTTTGGCCTCCCAGCAGTGCTCCCAATGCCTCAATAACTCGGGCAGAGACCTGGACCTGCATATTAAGAAAATTTGTCTGATCGCCAGAGGTTACCTACCACATCCTAGCGATTCTGTGGGAGTTTCCCAACTCCTGCTTTAAGTTTTGCAGGCTTTCTAGGTCCATTCTCTATTTCCTGGAGTTCAAACATATGCAGAAAACACTTCGTGGTCAAAATGTCTCTATATGCATGGCTATGACAGATGAGTAGAGGGAAGTCCAAATGGTATAGCCTAGCAGGGTTGGTACTTGTAAAGGAGACCACCAAGGAAGGCTCTGCAGAGAAAGGCAAAGGCAAACCACCTCCGCTTTTACTTCTTGAAAACCACTTCCTGGGGTCACCCATAAATCAACTGAAACTTGATGGCACTTTACACACACACATTACTGATGACTGGTACAACAAGCATTTTATTGATCCTTGACTCAGGACTTGCATCTGCAATGGAATGAGTAGTATATAATGCAAAGCGTTGCTATAGAGGATGCACAATTAGCCAGGGAAAATAGTCCCAAAGGCCGCAGTCCTAACCACATTAACTTTGAAAACCAGTCCCACTGAAATTTACTTCTGAGAAAGCAAGATTAGGGATTGGCTGAAAGAGCAATCCTTAATGAGCCAATATCATACTGGAAAGGGACATTAAATAGGGTGCACCAGGCCTGGATCCAAGATATGACAGTTTTTGAACAGGGGTCAGAGACTAGGCAACGAGTGAGCAGCTATTTGCTGGATCAGATCCAAGAGGACACATTCTCATATAAAGCATAAATACGTACTTCGTACACAATGCATAAACTGACTTGCAAAACTCACTGCAGGAGGAGGGTGTCACTAGCTTAGATAGCCTGGAAAGTGGGTTAGATAAATTTGTGAAGATCATGCTCATCAATGGCTATTAGCCATAAGGGCTACACATAAACTCTATGCTCAGAGACAACATACATCTCAAAGCCAGTTGCTCGTGGGCACAATAGATAAGGCTTTGGTGCCTGCTTGTGCCCTCAACTTCTGTGCCTTCCAGAGCACCCGGTTGGCCACTGAAGGACACGGGGTGCTAGACTTGATGGACCTCTGCTCCGATTCAGCAAGGTTCATCATATGTTCTCGTATGAGAAGACCCAAAAATGGCAGGTACACACCCACAAGTCTGAGAAGAAAGTCAGAACAGACAGCAGTGTTGGGGGAAAGGAAAAACGATCACATGGATGGAACCAGTGGCCCAATCAATCTTTAGGTAAGAGTCATTGACGAACCAAGCATCAGGCTCTTCCTGCCTACTCTTGGCTGGGGCCAATGAAACATCTCCCTGCTGTGCTTAATTCTGCACCAACAGAGCAAGAAGGAGAAGCAATTTCTCACAAAGAGGCATGGCCACCATGCAGTGATTTTCTTCCTGGTATCCCACATTACCAAATGGTCATGAATTGGCACTCACGGGGGGGGGGGGTACTGGTTTTTGTCTCTTCAAATTGCTAGGAAAGAAATTTCTTCTGATAACATCTTCACTCTCCCGCAAACACAAGAGTCTAAACTGGTGCCCTCCCCAGGCCAAAGTCTCTGTATTTGATCTGGTTTGGAGATTGTTAGGTTTAGGGGGGTTTTTCCCCTCACAGTGACTGTGGCTAAATATACCCACAGAGCAAACTGTAATCTGAGTGCAATGGCTCTGCGGGGGGGGGGGGATGCAGATATGTTAATTCTTTTTTTAAAAATATAATCAGACTCTAGCAGAAGCCCACTGTGATCAGATTAGAACATTTCCAGTGGCAGTCTTCCAAATGTGAAGGAAAAGGTCTTCTTTGGATGTTCCCCGTAAGCAAAGGTTTTTAATTGTCGCATGCCTACTTCATTTGGTTTATTGCATCTTCATTATCCCATTATTTCATGCTGCTTTCCTTGGGCAGCTGTTTTCATTCCTACTCACTACTGGAGGTTGCAACACATGTGGCCATTGAACACACTGGATTCTTTTCTGGTCTATACAGTCTGGCTGCTTTAGGAGCAGAGGTGTATCGGGTGCCCCCCAAGAGAATTTATAATCTGATAAAGCCGTAAGGACCAGTCTGAGGAACAATTCCTGCTAAAATAGTCAGTGCCAGTGCAGGGATCTCACTAGAAGTACAGTCTTAAGCAGAGTTACATCCTTCTCATAGTGCAATCCTATAAGCAGCGACTGCTCTTGATTTCAATGGGCACAGAGAGGAGTAACTCTTCCTAGGATTGCACTGTCAGTCCCTTGAAGTCAAAAATGTAACTCTTCTTCAGACTGCACTAGGGTTGCCAGTCCCTCAGTGGGGCCAGGGGATCCCACAATTTTGGGGGCCCCGATCCACCGTGGACCAGCTGGTTAATAGGGGAAGCCCCACCCCCAAGAAGCTCCCTCCCGGTGCTGTCAGCACGATGATGTCACCTGGGAGTGACGTCATCGCGTTTCTGGCGTCAGGAGCAACGCTCTAGGTTTTGGGCAAAACTTTATGGTTTTGAGGCCCAAAAAATCATAGAGTTTTGCCCAAAATCTAGATCATCACCTCCAATGGCGGAAAGATGACATCACTTCCGGGTGATGTCATTGCGGTGCACGCACTTTGCACGTGCGCCAGAAGGACACAAGGAATTATCAGGAGTCCTCCCACCAGCATCCAAGTGGGACCTGGCAACCCTAGACTGCACTGCATGTCACCAGGCTTTTAAACCCCTAATTTTATTTTATATTTTAAGATTTCACATTTTCTTGCAAACCTGGAGCCCTTTTCAGGTTTTTAGAAAGATCTGTCTTGCCTGTTCACAACTTCAGTCACCAGATTTAAGTCTCCAAAGATGTGGCCAATTTCACTATTAGTATATAGACAAGAGGCGGGACCCGCGATACTCGCCGGGGGAGGAGGGAGCTCCACACTGAGCAGGCAGAGGAAGAAGCAGCAGGAGCAGGTAAGCTCCCCCCCATCCCGCCGGTTCCCCGCATCTCCTCCACCCCCCCAGCTCCGAAGCGAGGGGCCTCACCGGTCTCTCCCCCCTGGCTCCAAAGCGAGGCCCATGCCGCCGGGCCTTGCTGGTCTCTCTTTCCCCCCCACATCCGAAGCGAGGCCCATGCAGCTTGCAGCCGCCGAGCCTTGCCAGTCTCTCTCCCCCCGGCCCGCCAAGCCTTCTCCTGCGAAGCCTTCTCCCTCTCTCTGTGGCGGCGGCGGTGAGGCAGTTTGCAGAGCATTCCCTGCGCATGCGCAGGGGACGCTCTTTTACTTTTGGGGGAATTTAAATATCCCCCGATATTTTTTTCAGATTTTTGTGCACACCTGGGGACTGCCCCAAGTGTGCAGGAAAATCTGCCTGCCCCCCAGGTGCCCCCAATGTGCGGGTTTAGATATCCGCACACAGGGGGCGCCTTTCGCTATTAGTATATAGATATATACACACAAGCGAGGACCACTGTTCCCTCTAAACTGAGTTAGTGTGTTAGGTCACAGTTTTTTAGCCTCCAGCTCACACATTTTGTCTTAGCTCAGGAAGGTTGGCTCCAGAGCAAACTAATTTATGCAGTCGCCAAATCGCTCACTCACAGCCTGAATGCCAGTAGCTCACAAAGTAGAATTTTTGCTCACAAGACTTCACAGCTTAGAGGGAGCATTGGTGAGGACCCACCACAATCTTGTGGGGAGGGGGAATCCCATTCTCCTCGCCTTTGCTTCCTCCCCTCTCCCCCCACCCTTTTCTGTCACTCATGACCCCTCTTTATTCCCCCCACCCGTCTTTCCCCCCCTTTCTCCCTCACCCTTCTCTGTCGGTGTTCTTCCCCTCTCCTTCCCAGTGCCTGCTGCCACTGTCTCTCTCGCACAAAAAAACACCATGTTCACCCTGCACGCACCCTTTCTCAGAGTGTCCGTTGACTCCCTCACCCTTCTCTGTCGGTGTTCTTTCCCTCTCCTTCCCAGTGCCTACTGTCACTGTCTCTCTCGCACAAAAAACACCATGTTCACCCTGCACACACCCTTTCTCAGAGTGTCCGTTTACTGATTTCTTCTCAAAGCCGTACACTGACTATATTAAACACAAGGCTAAGCTGTAGCTCTGAAGCACTTCCAAAACATGCCTAACAATTACAGAGCTGGTAAGAAAGGTGACGTGCTCAGAACCCAGGTGGGTGTCAGGACATGAAAGTCTGTTTCATCCAGGATGAAAGTCTATTTTTTTTTTAAGTGGCATTTAGGAAGGGAGGGGGGAAAAAAGAGTTGGGAATGGGATACAAACATATTTTTTAACAAAAGGTGACTTTGATTTAATGTTAAAAACTAAGTTTTACCCTGAATTCGAAATGCCATGAGGCCGTGATCCAGCATGGATGCATTGCACGGAGCTCTTTCTTCCACACCCGGCACCTTTTCAAGCACCAAAACAGTCACTGGGGGCCACCATGGGTGTTTCGGTGCTTGAAAAGACACGAGCTGTGGGAAAAGAGCTCCTCACCATGCACCCATACTGGATCAGGGCCTCACAGCATGTTACAATCAGGGTAAAACTTACACCTTGAATCCTCCTCACTCTCCCACTTCCAGCTTCATGGCCTCTGCAGCTCTGCAAGGAGAAGAAGAAGAGCCGGGTTTTCTACCCCGCTTTTCTCTACCTGGAGTCTCAGAGTGGCTTACAATTGCCTTCCCCTTCCCCTCCCCACAACAGGCACCTTGTGAGGTAGTGGGGAATCAAACCCGGTTCTCCCAGATTAGAGTCCGCGCACTTAACCACTACACCAAACTGGCTCTCAATCAAGCCCGGTTCTCCAGATAAGAGCCCACCGCTCTTAACCACTACACCACGCTGGCTGTCCCCTGGCTCCCTGTAGCTTTGCTGTCTCAGTAGCAGCGGCAGCAACTTCCTTCTCCCACGTGCAGTTCTGAAGCCACAGTGGCTGGGTGGGGGGGTGGAGGAGGTGGGCTGCTGTACATGTGCACCTACGCAGTTCATGTTCTTCTGTTTGGGGGGGATTGCAACCCCCCTTCTTTTTAAAAACTTTTCCAATTTTTCTGCAAACCTACGGGGTTCCCCAAGTTTAGAGAAAAATCTCCTTTCTGTCACTGCGTCCCCAATCCATAGATCTAGATACCTGCAGATGGGGCCACCCTTTTGCAGAGAGAGCGAGAGAGAGAGAGAGAGAGAGAGAGAGAGAGAGGTTGCCTCAAGTCATACTTATTATGCCTGGACCTCTCCTCCCTTGGAAGGACAATTCTGGTACCAAGGAAAAGGCAACCTTCTTTCTCAGCATCTCACAGGGCACTCGCTCTAGACTATTCCCTGTGTCTGCGCTTTGACCATGGGTGCACTCACATTATTCAGATACGCAGGATGGATTGCCTGCATTAGACCCTTGGTCCATCAAAGTCAGTATTATCTACTCAGACTAGCAGCGGCTTTCCAGGGCTCCAAGCAGAGGTCTTTCACATGACCTCTTTTTAAGTAGGGATGCCAGAGACTGAACCTAGGATCTTCTGCATGCCAAGCAGATGCTCTATCACTCAGCCATGGCCCCTCCCCAGTAATCTAGTCAGTAATCGAGGCAGCCCCTGGAGCTGCGGTGGCTCAAGTGGTTAAGATGCTGAACTGCAGGCTGTGGAAGGTCAGTAGTTCAGCAGTTCGAGACCCGGGTGCTGCATGACAGAGTGCGCTCCCATCTCTAGTTCCAGCTCCTGGCAACCTAGCCCAATAAAAAGGTGTTCATTAGAAAAGTATAAACACATACTAGTTCACATACAAAAAACTGTGCCCAAAGAAGTAAGTCCTAAAGGCAGGTAGAGAATGACTCATGAAGAAGACAGACGCAGAATTCTTTAGAATGGCCATAGTATGGCCAACTTGGCATACACACAAAAATAGTACTAGCAAGCTGAAAATATGATCAGTCCTCAGTCTTGTTTCATGGATCAAGCAGACTGCTTGCTTTTTGTTATTCAAAGGGGACATGTGTATTTATGCAAATGTATGGTCATCCTTCACCTTTATTAAAAAAAACAAAAACCATTGCATTACACATAGTTTCAAAAATTCTCCTGGATTACTTGGGCTGTGGGAGAATGTGCATTGGTGACTATAAAAAGGTGTTCATTAGAAAAGTATAAACACATACTAGGTCACATACAAAAAAACGTGCCCAAAGAAGTAAGTCCTAAAGGCAGGTAGAAAATGACTCATGAAGAAGACAGATGCAGAATTCTTTAGAATAGCCATAGTATGGCCAACTTGCCATACACACAAAAATAGTACTAGCGAGCTGAAAATATGATCAGTCCTCAGTCTTGTTTCATGGATCAAGCAGACTGCTTGCCTTCTGTTATTCAAAGGGGACATGTATATTTATGCAAATGTATTGTCATCTTTCACCTTTATATAAAAAAAACCCATTGCATTACACATAGTTTCAAAAATTCTCCTGGATTCCTTGGGCTGTGGGAGAACGTGCATTGGTGACTTCCTAGGAAGAAGAAGAAGAGATTGGATTTATATCCCACCCTTCACTACCCAAATGTGTCTCAGAGCGGCTTACAAACTCCTTTCCCTTCCCCTCCCCACAACAGACATCCTGTGAGGTAGGTGGGGCTGAGAGAGCTCTGACAGAAACTTGCCCAAGGTCATCCAGCCAGGTGCAACTGGAGGAGTGGGGAATCAAACATGGTTCTCCCAGATTAGAGTCCCTGCACTTAACTACTACACCAAACTGGCTCGCCCATGGGTCCTCAACACACCTAGCTTTCCCCATTAAAAACATGAAAAATCCCCAGACCCAAGAACCAATTTTTCTGCTGCAGTCCGGGGGAAAAAATTACCACTTTCTTTTTCTCCCTCTTCCACTTCCTGTCTTAGATGGAAGACTTCTTGTATTACAAGTCATGATTTTTTGTAATAATATACACTAAATACGGTTTTGTAAACATTGTCATTCTTTTTACAAATTAATTTTTAAAATCAGCATGATCAAACCACCCTCTCCATTCTTAAAATGTTACATTTTGAAATGTCACTCCCCAGCAACAGCTCAGTTTGAAAGGAGCATCAGAGGATAGCCTTCACACAATGAAAGTTAGTCACTAACAGGGTTGCCAGCTCCAAGCTGAGAAACTCCTGGAGATTTGGGGGTGGAACCTGGGGAGGACAGGGACCTCAGTGAGTACAATGCCAAAGAGTCCACCTTCCAAAGTATCCATTTTCTCCAGGGAAACTGATCTCTGTAGTCTGGAGATGAGCTGTAACTCCACGGGATCCCCGGGTCCCACCTGGAGGCTGGCTTTCATATAATCACTGATCAGTTAAAATAAGGTTTCCTCCTAACTGCTCCGAACAATGCCTTTATACGGAAATAAGTCCCATCCATTTGAATAGAAGGCACTTCCACACAAATCCATTTAGGAGTAAAGGGTAAGCTAGCCAGCTGCCCGATCTGCAAACCAAAATACTTGGATTTGAGGCAAAAGACACTCAAATCCTATAGATGTATGTCTAGAGAATGGTCTGAGGGAACTTTGAAGCAATTCCAGCTATGAAACTAAATAGGTATACAAATAAAATGCTTATATTAAATGACACAGGGCACACCAGAGAACCTCAGCTGAGCTGCTCCTTTGACAAGATAGAATATAAAGTGAATATAAACGGGATAAATAAATAAATAAGGCTCCCACTCGCCTGGCTTTTTGCAGACTGTGCAAAACTGAATTATTCAAGAGGGCTTTTCTGCACAGGAAATAGGGCTGCTGCACTGTAACAATGTGGTTGAGAGAGAAAGAAGCTGGAGTAAAGGCTTAGGAACTGTAGACTACACCACTGTGTTTAATTCATTCTATCTGTTGCTGTAAATAGGCTCCTACTGTGTACATTTTTCACTCAATCAGTGTGTTGTGTTAATACTTATGCCTTGCTCCTCCTTTGGCTGCATCCAGATTTCTACAAGTCAAATCCTATGGTGTTGTCTATTGGACATTCCATCCTGTTGATTGTACTGACTTTGCGTCATCCACCCTGAGTTCCAGTGAGAAAGGCAGACTATAAATAACCTATGTAATAAAATAAATAAAATAAGTAAATAGTGCAACCCTAAACAGAGTTACAGACATCTATGGGCTTAGAGAGGTGTAAATCTGCATAATCAATCAATCAATCAAGTAAAGGGTAAGCTAGCCAGCTGCCCGATCTGCAAACCAAAATACTTGGATTTGAGGCAAAAGACACTCAAATCCTATAGATGTATGTCTAGAGAATGGTCTGAGGGAACTTTGATGCAATTCCAGCTATGAAACTAAACAGGTATACAAATAAAATGCTTATATTAAATGACACAGGGTGCACCTGAAAACCTCAGCTGAGCTGCTCCTTTGACAAGATAGAATATAAAGTGAATATAAACGGGATAAATAAATAAATAAGGCTCCCACTCGCCTGGCTTTTTGCAGACTGTGCAAAACTGAATTATTCAAGAGGGCTTTTCTGCACAGGAAATAGGGCTGCTGCACTGTAACAATGTGGTTGAGAGAGAAAGAAGCTGGAGTAAAGGCTTAGGAACTGTAGACTACACCACTGTGTTTAATTCATTCTATCTGTTGCTGTAAATAGGCTCCTACTGTGTACATTTTGCACTCAATCAGAGTGTTGTGTTAATACTTATGCCTTGCTCCTCCTTTGGCTGCATCCAGATTTCTACAAGTCAAATCCTATGGTGTTGTCTATTGGACATTCCATCCTGTTGATTGTACTGACTTTGCGTCATCCACCCTGAGTTCCAGTGAGAAAGGCAGACTATAAATAACCTATGTAATAAAATAAATAAAATAAGTAAATAGTGCAACCCTAAACAGAGTTACAGACATCTATGGGCTTAGAGAGGTGTAAATCTGCATAATCAATCAATCAATCAAATGTCTAACTAGGTAAAAACAGCTGCTACATTCCACAGCTATGAATGGTATCCTATGATAAACAGATAAAGGCCAGTGTGCCCTGTCACCTGGACAGTCCATTGACATTTCATTATATTAATAAGGAATCACACCTAGTGTGCTATAGTGGACAGCATGATGACCTGAGCTGAGGAGGCCTAATCTAAGCCTCTGCACATCATGTTCAATGAGTGACTTTGGGATACTCACTATTTCTCATGGTAACTTCCTCACAGAATTTTTTGTGCTGTTCAGATGGGATATTCTCATGTATGTTGCCTTGAGTTCTTTTCAAGAAAGTCAGGGAAATACTTCCATAGGTAAAGGTTGTGGAAATACATCCATAGCTAAAAGGAAATAGATCCCTAGTATTCCAAGCCTAGTTAATCATAACTACTCAGAATAAGTCTTCGTGGTGGTAGTGGAAAGTGCCATGGAGTCACAGCTGACTTATGACAACCTTGTAGGTTTTTCAGGGCAAGACACGTTAAGAGGTAGTTTGCTATTGCTTGCCTCCGCATACCAATCCTGGACTTCCTTGGTAGTCTCCCATCCAAATACTAACTAGGACCAATGCTGCTTAGCTTCCGAGATCTTAAGAGTTTGGGCTAGCCTAAATTATCCAGTTCAGGGCCAATGGGTCTTATTCCCAAGAAAATGTGCAATCGCATTAATTGGATTCAATCCCCTTGAATTCAGTGGAATCTCCATCCAAGGATATTCATATGGCTGTGTTGGACATCTTTAGCATTCTCCATAAGTCAATCTTATTCATCACATTTCCTTTCTGCCCAACTCCATATCATACAATAGACATTTGAATCCCCTAGACTTGGTTTATCCAATGTAAGAGGGAAACAGCATACCTACAGCAAAGCCGTGCCATAACTGAAATATGAACATTAAAAGAGAGTTGAAATTAACAATCCGACTAGCTCCATAAAGTACCTAGTGCAGTCTCCTGTGGTTAGAAAACTATGTGAATCTTTCCTTGTATTTTTCCTCCTTCAACAGGCACTTCACTTCCCTCCTCTCTAGGAAAAGAGCTAGAACGGTTTTACTAAAGAAAGTACGTATGGAAGCAGTGGGTCAAAGAAGCACCTCCTTGGAAGAATAAGGACCTGGAAATTCAGCTGATATTGAAAGGCCACTGTAAAGACATAGCATCACTTTGGTGAAAATGGACATCCTCACCAGAGACTACCAGAATATCTTTTCATCTGAAATCAACACCATCCATGAAAATTCAGGAGGGCCCTTCTGACGCCAAGCATATATTCTAATCTATTTAGCTTTTTATCATGCATTTGGAGCTATGGAAAATGTGAAAGACCACTTTATGGAAACAGCCAACGATATTGGGTTTGGGATGGATTTCAACAAATATAGCCGATTGACTGTGGTTACCACAGATGACACCATGAAAAATATTTGCCACTGCAGAAGCTCACAGAATCACGTCCATTTAACTGTTTTCAGTCAATTAGCCAAAGGTCTGGAATCTGGATTTATTTAGATATTTGTACTCTGCTGTTCTCTACAATTGGGACCCATAGCTGCTTACAACATCACTCACTCCTCCTCCATTTTATCCTCACAACAACAAACCTGTGGCATAGGGCAGGTTAAGAGATGGTGACTGGAGCAAGGTTACCCAACAGGCTTCCATGACAGTGTGGGGATTTAAACCTGGGTCTCCCAGAACCCAGTCTGGCACTTTAACCACCACACCATGGGACACTACATTTCCCTTGTTTCTACTTGATTCCCATTCATGACCTCAGTTTTTCTTTCTCTAGATATCTGCCCTGACCTGGATGGCCCAGGGTAGCCCCAACTTATCAGATCTCAGAAGCTAAGCAGGGACAGCCCTACCCTACTTAGTATTTGGATGGGAGAGCTCCAAGGAAGTCAAGGGTTGCTAAATGGAGGCAGGCAATGGCAAACCACCTACAAACATCTCTTGCTTTGAAAGCCCTCTGGGGTCACCATAAGTTGGCTGCGACTTGACTCAACACAGAGAGGTATAGCTCTTCTCCCAGATAACTTCCTGTTCTGTTTAGCTATACGTTATGGATGTGTCTGAACTTCTAGCCTATCTAGACATTCCTAAACACATGCCAGAGTGACCACAAATACAGGCAGGCACAACAAAGAGACTGCTGGGTACCATGTTTGACCATGCATTTCTAGAAGTTACAGGGCTTTCTGGATGACGCCTCTGTCCTTGATCCCTTCGCTCGGGTCATGGGACGGAGACGGTTCTGGTTGCTCTGACTGACGACCTTCGTGGGCATCTGGATCGAGGCGGTGTGGCGGCACTGGTGTTGTTAGATCTGTCGGCTGCGGTTGACATGGTCGACCACCAGCTGCTAGCCCACCGCCTCGCCGACGTGGGGATTCAGGGGCTCGCCCTTCAATGGTTTGCCTCCTTTCTCCAAGGTCGGGGACAAAGGGTGGCGATAGGGGATCAGCGGTGGGGTGCCTCAGGGGGCGGTGCTGTCCCCGATGTTGTTTAATAACTACATGCGCCCCCTTGCCCAGATTGCCTGGAGTTGTGGGCTTGGATGTCATCAATATGCAGATGACACCCAGCTCTATCTGATGTTGGGCGGCCAGTCAGACTCCACCCCAGATGACCTTCATCGGGCGTTACAGGCCGTGGCTGGTTGGCTCAGACTGAGTCGGCTGAAACTAAACCCGGCAAAGACGGAGGTCCTGGGCCTGAGTCAGATCCGTTCAGGGTTGGGGCTCCCTCTCCAGCCTTTGGTGCCAGCGTCAGAGGTTAGGAGTTTGGGTGTGCTAGAAGCTGCAGCTAGTGCAGAATGCTGCAGCCAGGCTGTGATGGGTCTCACTAGACGAGATCACATCCGGCCTGTGCTGAAAGCGCTACACTGGCTGCCAATGGCGTACCAGATTCACTTCAAAGTGCTGGTTTTAACCTTTAAAGCCCTATATGGTCAGGGTCCGGTTTACCTTAGGGACTGCCTCTCCCCGCATGTTCCTCCAAGGGCACTGCGGTCGGGGAACCAAAATCTCCTGGATATTCCAGGCCCCAGAAACATCAAACTTGCGGTTACCAGGGCCAGGGCGTTTTTGGTGGTGGCTCCTACCTGGTGGAATGAGCTCCCAGAAGAGATCCGGGCCCTGCGGGACTTGGTGCAGTTCTGCAGGGCCTGTAAAATGGAGCTCTTCCACCAGGCTTTTGAGTAGGGGCTGCCGCCACCATCATCACATCACCATCGTCACCATCATTCCATCTGCGATGGAATTATTCCCGATAATTGGCCATCTTCAGAGCAGGTGCTATTGGGGGCGCGAGACGTTCCTGGCAGAGGACAACACTATAGGGACGTATATTGTTGCTACTATATATATTGTTATTACTGTTGTTTGTTGTTCTAGTATAAATAATTTTAGAACCCCATCTTGAATTTATAGTTAAATATTTTTGGAGCACCGTAAAGTAATTTTTAGCGAACTGTATTTATTGTATTTTATATTATTCTGTATTGTTTTAGTGTCTTAACCTGGGCATCTGTGCCCCTTGTGAGCCGCCCTGAGCCTTCGGGGAGGGCGGGATATAAATTTAAGGATAAATAAAATAAATAGATAAATAAGAATTCAGTTGAACATCTGACAGTTGCCAGTCCAGGTGTGCATTATTTTCAGTGCCTTCCTCCAGAAATGGCAACAGAGAGAAGGCGGTTCAAGATGCTTCCTGAGCATATCTAGTTATGGTCATTCCCCCCACCCCCAATCATGTAGAAATAAAGATAGTTCTGGTAATGTTTTACTCTTTTCCCATGCCCCCCATTTTTAAATACTTGATTGGTTGGTAAATTAGGATAGATGATAGACAGACAGACAGATGGACTTAGCTGATACATTCCATAGCTATTAATGCTATGTTAGACTGGGGGTCCCCAATGTGGTGTTTGTGGCACCTTGGCGCCTGCCAACACCTTGCCTGGTGCCCACCAAGTGGTTGGGCCTCCTGCTCAGCAGGGCTTCTGATTGGCCACTGGAAATCTGATTGGCTCTGCAAATTAAAATAATATTGTTTCAGTGGCAGCAACCACAACAGAGCTGGTTTTATTCTCTTTCACTCCTCCTTTCCCCTGCCCTTGGGCTTCCTTTGTGTGTGGCTTTGCTTCTCATGGTGGCCATTTGGGGGTTGCACCACCAACTTGTGTCAGAATTCCAAAGGTGCCCACACAGGTTCAAAAGGTCGGGGTCCCCAAGCTAGATATATGAGGTAAGTCTGTCCCCATCGTGCTACATGTCGCTCACAATGTCAAACTCCCAAGTCCTGTAGAAAAGGCAGAGGGTGGCTCCATAAAGTGTCTGAGTCCTTCCAAGCAAGACAGTAGGAACAACTGGTTGGTGGAAAGCAGCTGGCTGCTCAGCAACTCATGCAAAGTCAGCATCCATGGCAAGTCCTACCATCATTATTATCATTTAGATTGTTGCCTGCCTTATCTCTTAGGATTAGAATGAGTGGCTACGATTTTTTTAATCTACACAAAACAAGCTTAAAATATCCTAATACTAACAATTAAAAGCAATCAACACCTAAGTTACTAAGGAAGATATATCCAATCTAATTCTACTCACATTGTAAACCATTAAATGTCACAGACTACTTGATTTTATTTTAAAAAATAGTTACTATGGAGAAATAATTACATTGTTATTAAGATGGCCAGGCATGACCTTTGTTAATCCCCTGAGGGGACTCATAATTTAGGGGGGGGGGGGACCAATTGTTTGTATCTGTTTGCTCTCACCTGAGTTGTTAAAGTACTCCCACAGCATATAAAAAGCTGATATTCAATATACATATATTTCCAAAACCAAGATCACTTAGGTCTCAAAACCAAGATTAATCAAGTCTCAAAATTGGACATTATCATGTTTCATTTACGTCTGAAATGTGGAAACCCATCTCCATTGAGAACTAAAATACAAAGCAGACCAAGGCACAGGTGAGATGGAGTGTAGGGCTACAGCAATTCCGGTGGAGCTCAGCATGGCCTCACATGGTTGGAAATCAGTGCAAGTTGACCTTTTACTGTTGCTGCTATGAGCTGATGTGAGCATCGTTTCTCCTCGTGCTTCATGAATTCTCAGCCCAAGAAAGTCATCCACTTCTTCTGTTGCTCATAGTTGGAAATCAGCCACATTTTCCTTACTAAATGGTGCATATCCACTGAAAGATCATACTCAAACGCATGTTTTGCTGGTCACTGTCTTCATCCATATTACTTTTTTTTTTGCTGGCAAGTCACAGCCGATTTATGGTGACCCCTGTGGGGTTTTCAAGGCAAGAGACATTCAGAGGTAGTTTGCCATTGCCTAACTCTGCATAGTGACCCTGGACGTCCTTGGCTGTCTCCCATCCAAGTACTAACCAGGGCCGACCCTGCTTAGCTTCTGAGATCTTGCAAAATTGAGCTAGCCTGGGCTATCCAGATCATGGCACATTATGTGTACCTCTGTAAAAAGGCCTTAAGAGATATTTTAGATCCTGTGGAAACCAACACTTGTATAGATCCCCAGCACCATTCCTTAGTTCTTCATACAGGAAGTACTTATTTTCAGACCGCTGGTTCATCTAGCTCAGTATTATCTATTCTGTCTGGCAGGGTTTCAGGCAGAGAAAGGTCTTCCCCAACATTGGCTGAGATCTCTTAAGCTGAGATGTCAGCGGCTGAACCTGAGGGGTCAACTGCATATAAAGTATGTACACTACCAGTGAACCATGCATAGCACCTGTTTGCATGCCTCCCCCCCCCAAAAAAAACCAACCCTGCTGAGTGGCTCCTATAGCTGTGTGTCTGGTCTTAAGTAAACTTCCCAAGACACTTCCAAACACCAGCTTTTCCAGATATGGCAACCGCAAGCTTGGAAACAAAAAACAAAAAGGAAGCATTTCAAATAAGGGATACCTTGTATAGTGGCAGCTTGGAACTACTGCTGGTGGTTTACATAGCATTTGCAAGTTCCTTACTCTCCCCTGTGGTAACTTGGGTACCCCCCTGTACCTGACACACCGGCATACTACAAGACTGATCCCCCCCCCAAAAAAGCATTACAATCCCAGCAGCAAAGTCCTTGTATCATTCACTCTTGTACCATTCACTTTGGAACATGCTAATGTGATCCTGTCCCAAATATTTAAAGATACCAAGGCAGAAATGTTATTGTGTAATGACTCAGAGTTTACATATGGCTGTATCATCATGACCCACACATTGGGATGGATCCAATCCATCCTCCATGTAGCCAGTGTTCCCTCTAAGCTGAGTTGGTGTGAGCTAGCTTACAGTTTTTTTAGCCTCCAGCTCATAGATTTTTGTCTTAGCTCAGGAAGGATGGCTCCAGAGCAAACTAATTTATGCAGTAGCCAAATCGCTCACTCACAACTGTAATGCAAGTCGCTCACAAAGTAGAATTTTTGCTCACAAGAACCTACAGCTTAGAGTGAGCATTGCATGTAGCCTTCCTCCAGTCTAAGAAGTCTTCCTCCACTTTAAATGGAGAAAGACCCATTTAAGATGGAGAAAGTCTCCCCGGACTGGAGGAAGCCATCACACTTGAGCCTAAAGGAAAGGTGGGATATAAACATTTTAATTAATAAATAAACCTTGCTCAGTGGAGTGGTAGGATACAGGTAGGATCCACCCCCAGTCCCACAGGCAGAAGTGACCTTCAGGACAGGTCTGGCCTACCTAGGTATTTTTAATGGTGGAACCAATTTATCTAGTTGCTATTAATCTTAGGGCCTCATTTTGGCTTTTACTTGTGTTAGATTAACAGTATTTCTCCTTCAGCTTGTGTTAGGTTAACAGAAAAGGATAGAATTGTTTAGAAAATTACATTGAGATTTTAATTATATTTTAACCAAAATCAAACTATTACATTACAGATTTTTTTTTAACTCTGCTTGTATTTCTAGTTCTCGTTTTGTGCTCACAGTGCCCTATGGATTATGACGGGCTAGGGCTTCATATCATGTGTGGTGTGGGGTGCTACCTTCCTCTGGAGTTAGAAGTGTACCCCAGCCACAAGCAATCACCAGCAGGTCTGTGCCCTTGGAATGTCCAAGCATTTTAAAATCTCCATTCTCATTTTAGTTTTGTTTGTTAGGACTCAGATTTGCTGTCCTCTCCAATATAGTTGTTAGAAAAGATTTTTAAATACTTGGAAATCTCAGTGGCACAGACCTGCTTGCGACTATCTGTGGTTGGGCTGGAACCATAAATTATTTCGAGCCATTCCACCCCCAAATGGCCCAGGTCCCAGAACTCAGGTGGGACAAGAATTCCAACTGCATTTCTTGTTAGTATTTGTTCTGTATGTACTTTGTTCTTCCTTTGGGGAGCTTCGAGGGGCATTGGATGTTCATGTTGTATGGCAGGTTACATAGAGAGAGAGTGACTTGACCCAGGTTGACATAGGAACACATGAAACTCTCTTTGAAGGAACTGGATGATTGGTTCATCTAACTCAGCACTGCCTACTCTGGTGGCAGCTCTCCAGAATCTCAAACAAAGAAAAGTCTTTCCCAACACCCAACATCTCCTGCCTGGAATTCTTTCAGCTGAGAGGCCAGGGACTGAATCCGGGGCCTTCTGCATGCAAGGCTTGTGGCCTGCTAGTGAGCCACAGACTAGCCCCATGGAGCCCCATAGCAAAACTGGGATCTTAACCATTAAACTATCAACCACATCACTCCATGTCCAAGCTGCCACCTCTCCACATCTGTTAAAATGGAATCATACAGATCTGAGCAAGGGCAAATACATTAAAAGGCAAAGCACTTGGCCAATTTAAAGCATTTCATAGGTAATATGCAGGCTTTACAAGGGAAGAAACAAATTGCTAAAGTAGAGTTGCCACAAGGAAAAGTAGACTGGTCCATAAATTTCCTTTTCTGTTTACCAGTTTGGAATCCCCCCCTCCCATTTTACTCTTATCCTTTTCAGAGCAATAAACCTGAAGCCTGACCCAAAAGCATTCTTGGCTTCCCTGCTGAGCTTGCCAACCAGGGTGCCAACTGCGATGACAGTTTTTGATTATGGATGGTTGCCCATTACAAAATGGACCGGAGCCAACAGTGCATTTCATGAAGTCACCAAACAGCCGCTCCCCCCCAGAACGCCTTCTGGCCATTAAACTCAAGGTGGCCTTTGAAGTTGTAACAAAGAGCCGACTGGGCTTCCAATCGGATTTCTCGTTGGCTAAGGTTGGCTGATGTCACAATGTCAACCTTTGGAAGCCTTGTGCGAACCAAATGGAGGCAAAGTTATTTGTGTATACAAATGCCCTTGGAATCCAAGCAGAAGAGAAGCCAAAGCAAACAAGAAAGAAAACGGAGCTTAAGGAAGCATTGCCGCTATTTCATATTTCTGAAGCACAAGCCCTGTAAAAGGGGGGGGGGGAGGAACCAGCCTACTCACTGTGTGCAAGGTGATCCTTGCAATGCATCCTGACAACCACTGAAGGAGATTCTGTTCCTTTTTCGTAGCATTTGCATACACACTATTATGGGCAGGGGATGGTGCAGACTTCTCTGCTGATAGCACCCACGCATCTTGCAAATTCATATATTTCCCTCAGATAAACATTTTGACAAAAGTGGCCACATCAGATCCATTTTGTGTACTATGATACAATGCTAACATATTGATCATCATTGTTAGACATATTCCTCATAAAGGTGGTTGGGGATAGACTATGAGGATGCTGTCAGACCACAGATTATCTTGGGGGTGGGACAATATATTTCCTGTTTAGACCTTTCTTCCTGCTTCACTGTAACATGATTTTTGTCACTTGAAATGATTTAAGGATCTGTTTTGAAATAACCTGTAACCAGTAAGAGCTCCGTGTGTGTGTGTGTGTGTGTCCCTTTGGCATTTCCCTTTGTTTGTTCTCCAGTCAATATTTTAAAAAGCCTATTATACATTCAATTCAGAAATAATCTAGGTTTCTGGTACAAAATTACCGACAAGCAAAAAACAAATTAGCTGGATTCAGTGAAGCACAATCAGATTCAAAATGCTTGACACTGTAGGTTCTCTGTACTGTTTATGCATTGAGGAAGAATCCTAAATGCCACCATGATGTATGGCCTTATTTAAAAAAATGGCAACACGTGAATTAGGAGGTAGGTTTCATGACCTTCCGAACCTCTCCCTGTGAAGGCCTAGAAGTCTGGTAGGTCCTCAGCCTTTCTTAATGTTCTCATCAAGCTATTCACAGCACTGTCCCCAACCACACTCCCCAGTGCTGAACTCAATAAGGAAGAACTATCTCCCACATGACTGTGAAACCAATGAGGCAATCTAGTGGAGAAGACTATGGGTGTAAGTAAGAAAGCTCTGCTTTGAGTAGAGGTTAGCATTTGGTTGAAACATACCACTTTGGACAAGGTAGGTGCATCCCGAAAAGCAGACCCTACCTTTAGCAATGAGTTCCTCCAGGTCCTGGTCAAATCCCAGGCGGTGGCATTTTCTCCAGAGCCCCATGTTAGTAGAGTTGTACTGTCTGTTGCACTCATCAACGGCACTCATGGCAAAGAGCTGCCTCCTATTTCTTGCCAAGAGAAGTTTCCCTTCCCAGCGGTCCAGCCTAGACCTGCTGGCCCTGAGGGGCAGGTTATTATTAGAATTATAAATGAAACCAGGGTCATTCCTCCGAGTGGTGAAGCTTTTGCACCGTTCCCTGTGCTTCCTGGCATCAGTTTCGTACCAATGGTCAGAGCAGATGGCCACGGCCAGCATGCCTAAAGCACACAATGCTAAGGAGAGACCAGCATAGAGCAATAACCTTCCGGCAGCCATACCTTAGCTTCACAGAAACACCATGGGCATCTTCAGTGAGAGGCAAAGCCCTTCCGCCTGGTACCCTATGAGCCCAGCTCCTGGGCAAGGTGGACAGGACAGTGACTTCCTTCAGTGATCACATACAAGCAGATGGAGGTTCAACAGCCTCTAGGCAGGGAAACTTCTCCCCCAGAAGGAAAGGATCCTGAGCACTCATCCACTTCTCCGGTGGACCAGAGGGAGGCAAAATGGCCAGTAATTGTGAAGCTTCCACTTAAGTCAATATGGTACCAAGCAAAGCAGAGAGATGCCTGTCATTGGCCACAAAGAGTACTCAGCGGCAGATAAGCATCCCCTCCTTGTGTCTGGCCATCTGGATGGGTCCACTGAGCTCTTCCAGCCTTGCCCACTCGGGAATGCGAGAGGAGTGGCTTTTTTATATCGGGATCATCCCTTTAAGGAATCACATCCGCAGGGGTAAATATGCCTGGGAATCAAGGTGTTCCCCCCCCCGCACCGAAAACAGCTGGCAATCTTCCGCTTTCCCAGCAGCCAGTTACCTCGATTCCCAGCGTGCTTTTATTATTATTTTGGCAAGAATCTCGGGTCAGCGTTAGGAGGCTTGCTGGTTGTCGAAGGGCGGAGAGAGCAGGGAAAGCTGCCGCCTGGTCGCCGTTGGATCCCGAGCTTAGGCAAACCAGCTCCCTCCCTGCCTAACGCCCGGCTCCATTCGAGCTCCTTCCGAGCTCCGGAACTCCTGTAGCTCTGCAGCAACGCGCCGGCATAGCGGTTTGGGGAGTCCACCTTCTCGCCTCCCTCTCGCCGGCAGCTTTCGGCGGCGTTGTGTTGTGTCGCCTGCTCCCGTGATCCAGGCAACGTCAAGAGAAGAACGTCTGGAGCTCGAGAACGGCCGGGCGCAAAGGGAAGAGGAGCGGCTCCGCGGCTCTCGTCTCCTCGACCGCCCAGCGTCGCCGGCAAACCCTCTGCTTGGGCGCTTGTTTTCCCCCCGGTCTTCCCCGGGAGCGGCGTGCGGCAGACGGCTGGAGAGCGGCGCCCGGGAACTGTGGGGGCTGGAGGAGCGGCGCGATTCAGCACCACGGACAGCGCCAGCTTCCTCTCGCTAGACCCAGCCCCCGGAATCTTTTGTTTTCCCTCCTCCTCCTCCTCCTCCTCCTCCTCCTGCTATTACACCGCCTGCCCCGTTCTTTTTGACACCGAAGGTTCCGTTTTCGGATGAGCAAGATTTCCCGAATGTACATATATTTACAGACAGGCACCTTTCTTCCTCTGTGCTTATACCGGCTCTTTTAAAAAATAATAATGCTCAGTCGGGAGGGGTGGGGATGAAAGAAAGAAATAACGCCGATTCAAGTAAAGGGGAGGGGGGAGCCTCTTGTCAATAGCTGGCGGTCTGCACCATTTCCATGACACAGGGCCCGATCCCCCGGGGGCAAGAGCCGAGCTCTTTCGGCCCTCAAGAGCTTCCTCCGAGGCAGGGTCCCGCCATCGACAGCTGTACGGTAGAGTCAGACATTTTACTGGCGTTGGTCTCGCCTTCCCCTTGGGCTCCCGGAGGGGAATAACTCACCCATCTCGTCGAGAGAGCGGAAGCCGACGGCGGCGATCCGAAGCGTCCGAGAGCTTTGGGGATCTCATTGCCCTGTGTGGAGGATGGCGGGCTTTCTTTAACGCGCCCCCCACCCACCCTTAGTAACCCAAATACGAGCAGCTCCAAGTCTTCTGCCCACCTGGGAATCCTGCCTTCTTCAAACACGCCACCCCGCAGCCTTGGCTGAAGCCGACAGCCAGAGAATACAGAGCGCCCCAGCCAGAAGCCAGTGATGTCACCCGTGCAACGTGAGCCTCATTTCTTATTTCTCTAGCCTCCTTAAAGATAAACTGCACTCCTTCACAGAGAGAGAGAGACAGAAAGAAATGCCTCGATTCGTCCTTTCTTAAGAGTGGGCAAAACGAAAACAAGGTTCTCTGTGGGGCTTCTTGGTTTGGGGCGGCCCTGCCTTCAAAATCTATATAAACAAAAAAATTGGGAGCCTGGCTAAATGAACCAATACAACTGCATGCACACAGAGAAAGGTAAAGATGTGGGTTACTCTGAAGTTTGCAAATACACATCCCTTGACCAGCCCTCCCCCCACCCCCCGCCGCCGCCCGCCGAGGACCAAATTACCGGATCTATTTTGTTTCTCTTTATATCTGCATATATGTAAAGTGTCCAAGCCTTCGCCGTATCTGAGTCATCTTGGGTATACCCCTATCTTTCTAGCTCAGGTTCCCAGCTAAAAATTAATCACCTACTCCTCATGATGCTCTTAGGAGAATTAATGAGACATGCATTGTAAAGCATTGTGTACAGTAAAAGTGCTCTTTGCATTATTGATGCTAGCTACTGCTACCTAAACATTTTCCAGGCACATATGTGAACAAACGAAGGTTGCCAGAAAGCGTGTGTTTTCAAGGAAGTTCTTTATATTAAAATATTGCTCTGAATTATGGCAAGCCCTGACCTGGATGGCCCAAGCTAGCCCAGTGTCAGATATCAGAAGCTAAGCAGGACCAGCCCTGGTTAGTACTTGGATGGGAGACCACCAAGGAAGTCCAAGGTTATTATTCAGAGGCAGGCAATGGCAAACTCCCTCTGAATGTCTCTTGCCTTGAAAACCCTAGGAGGTCACCACAAGTTGGTTGTGCCTTGATGGCACTTTCCACTATATTAAGGGAAATTTATTATAGAAAGGAATTGGATAATACACCCCAAGAAGCGGGCTCATTTTGCATGGTCTAATGAAAACATAACCATCATGTCAGGATTCTGGTCAGAGGTCCTGGCTCAAACGAAGATCTGGCTTAAGACTGGAGACAGAAAAAAAAGAAGAGAGGAAGAAGTCTTTGCTAGTGTTGGCTAATTTGTGACAATGATCATTTCCTCATCTTCATGGGCACCTATACGCATCCCTCTTCCTATTGATTCTTTAAGCCAGAACTTTACCGATGTGACTACAATGAATTTGACAGGTCTGATATAGCTGCTAAATTTTGAACTGAGAACTGCAATAAAGAACTAGGGTGGTTATTTGTATGGGACTGGAAGTTTTGGCCCTAAGACTGCAGGAATGTGGCTCTCATACAGAGTTCTTACTGGAACTCACCGGCTATATGATGCACTTGAAATTTCATGGTGATGGTGAAGCTCTGAGCAGTGAATGGTCATGCTGCCCTAAAATCTATTTGAGCACTCATTGGCTGGAATGCATAGATCTTAAAGAGAGTAGGCAGACTGAAGGAAGGACAGAAGGAACAGGATCCTGATAGGGCAGCAATCCAAAGGAAATGGGGGTGGAAAGAGATACTAGTTTGGAAGAATAAAGGGGAGGGAGCCTTGAAAAGAAAGAGATTACACATGGAGGAGAGATGCTCAAATGACCAGGGACTGTATACGTCAGAACAGCTGAAGTTAATATGTGAACCTGATCTGAAATATCCTTCAAATTTTTTGGCTGCAGGCCTCTAACTTTGGCAAACAGACCCTAGCCCTAAGACCCCCTAAGTGATCAAGTAGTTAGAGTGTCATACTGGGATCTGGGAGACCCGGGTTCAAATCCCCACTCTACCGTGAAAGCTTGCAGGGTGACCTTTGCCAGTCACACACTCTCAGCCTAACATTCCTTACTGGGTGGTTGTGATGATAAAATGCAGAAGGGGAGAATGTTACAAACCTCCATTGGGGAGGACAGTGGGGTGTAAATGGAGTAAGTAGATATATGAGCACTACAAGACCTAGATCTAGTAACAGACTTCACACTCATCCACCCTCAGTCAGCCAGTTCATCGGAAGGGTTGTTTTGAGGAGAAGCACCAGAAATCCATGCGGCAAATCAGACCTGGATTTTGCTTCATTCTAGCAATCAAAACTCTATTAGTCCACATGGGTCTCAGAAACAAGCTCTCTCGGAGTTTAAAAGGACATAATAGTGTAAGAACCTCCCTGCTGGATCAGACCAGTGGTTCATCTAGTCCAGCGCTGTTTTACACAGTGGCCAAGCAGTTGCTCTGGAAGGCCAAAAAAACCACAACCACAAAACCTAGAGCACAGAGGCCAAGGCCTTCCCCCGATGCTGCCTCCTAGCACTGGGTTTCAGAGGATGACTGCCTCTGGAAATGGAACAGCTGGATTAAAGTCCAGTCACACCTTAGAGACCAGCCAGGTTTTCAGGGCTGGACCTTTTCTGAGTCAGTTCCCTTAATCAGATACAGATGCCATTTCTCAGCCTCTAAGCATTTCTCCTCTGCTCCAATCAAGCCGATTATATGTTGCATCCAGAGGTCATTTCAGGGGGGATCGCAGGGGATCGCAGTTCCCCCGGGTGAGGTACGGGGGGGGGCACATGACGAAGCCCCGCCCCCTGCTTCCGGCCGCCCCGCTTCTGGCCCTCATTCAGCCAGGAGGAGGCAGGAGAAGAGGGAAGGTAAGTTGCTTTCTCCCTGCCTCTCCCCACCCCTGCCTGCCTGGGGCCAGGGAGGGCCTTCGCGGGGCTTCCTTGCACTCCCACTGGCCTTGCAGGTCCACCGCCGGGCCCCTCATGGGGCTCGGCAGTGGAGCTGCAAGGCCAGCAGTGGCGGCCGGGACCGTTGGGGGCGGGGTGTGTGGCCTTATGACACACTTCCGGTGATGTCAGGGGGTGTGGCATATGCTAATGAGTTATGCTAATGAGTTCCCCTAGCTCTTTTTCTACGAAACGACCCCTGCGTATCGCATGTATTTATACCATGTTTTAAGCCAGGTTAACTCCCAAAGGGACGTACAAGGAAACCAATTGTTCCTTTTCTGAAAAATGAAAAGTTGTAAAGATGCACAGTTCCGTGATGATTTTCCCCTGACACTATAAATGCACAAAATCTGCATATCTGTTGGAACTATCAGGAGGTTTGGTTAGCAGACTTTGCCCAGTCATAGAAGCGCAATACTGAGTGAAGTAAATAAATCTCCCAGGAAGTACCTTGCAAAAAAAGGTAAACTTACATTCATTCAGGTAGATCCAGTTCACATTCAGGTTGCAGTCGAAAGATAAGAAAGAAGCCTAATCTAAAGAGCACATTCCCTCTCACAAATGGCCAGCTTTGTCCAGCATCACGCAGAGACGTGTATTTCCGTGGAAGGCCATGTGCAGGGAAGGAGAGGACAAAGGGAGAGAGGAGGGGGATCAGAGGGCAGCTCCCAGGTTAAGACAAGCAGAGGCATCCCACTCAAGGAGTGTGTACACCTGTACACACTTAGAGTGATGCAGCGCCCCCTCCCATGTCCAGGCATGCTGAGTCGCTCACTCCAACAGGGACCGGACAAAACAAGAAGGCAGTCAGCGGGGAAATATCTGTGATTGCTGGATCCAAACCCATTGCCTGTTTATGCCTCTAATGTAGTAGATATGGCCATAGCAAATGGGCAATTAAGTGTTTTTCAGATAACAGAGATAGGGATCATAGGAAACATACTGATTTGTCCAATCTCTCCTTCTTCCTCTTCTAAAAGGACTGTAGCGGGGGGGGGGAGAGTATGCAGGGAAATATCTGTGATTGCTGGATCCAGACCCATTGCCTGTTTATGTCTCTAATGTAGTAGATATGGCCATAGTAAATGGGCAATTAAGTGTTTTTCAGATAACAGAGATAGGGATCATAGGAAACATACTGATTTGGATGCTGTGCTGTGTATCCAGCCGCTCTGCTCAGCTCCAGCAGGAGCACGACTGGCATGGGAGAAAGGCGCCTTAGGCTGGAGGAAGGCTTGCAACTTTGTTGAACAGGGTGGAAGGGTCCAGGCCAGTGTTCGCCGACTTCTTCGACTGCCCTCTGCAACTATATCTCCAAGAGTAGCTTGCTTTGAAGCAGTGTGCATAATGCTTCTCTCCCAATTGCAAAACACTTCATCTTTAAGGACTGCAGGTCAAGTTACTTGGAAAGGCACAGCGGCAGAGAGAGAGGTCCAAGAAGCTGGCCATGTTCATTGAATATCGATTGCCTCTGCATTGTATTCCGTTTCCTCTGCACCGTATGAATAAGAAATGCTGGTATTCTTTTGACATGCAATAAACAATGACTCTGACTAGGCAGTATCCTTTGTCTGCATAAGTTCGAGGACATTAAAATTAATCATCTCCTCGGGAGTTCGGGGAAATGAAAGTGCAGTCCCTGTAAGGATCCACCAGTCTGCTGCCAGTGGGAGCACATCTGGGGCACCACGACACAGCACATTTGAATAGGGTGAAGTGCCATGGCTTCCTTCCAAGACTGAAATCACACATGCATTGTTAAACACACAGGGCGGCTGAGAAATGTGATTGCAAACCACCCTTTCTGCATGGCCCTCTGTTGATTTAGAAACCCAACACAAACACCTTCTGCCGGTGTTGTTCATCCTTAAGCTGCCACTGGACTCAAATCTAGCTGTTCTACGGCAGCCCAACATGACTGCCCTCTGAATCTTGCTGTTTTTCACACATGCACAGCCCAACAGTGGGAGAAAAAAGCAAAAAAGCACTTCAAGTGGAATGTGTGAATTCAGGAAAAGAATTCTGACTGTTCAGTCCTAAGCAGAGTTACTCCATTATAAGTGCACTAGAGTCCATGGTCTTAGAAAGGTGTCACTCTGCTTAGGATTGCACTAGTAGGATCCTAATGCACCCACTTTACAAAATGAAAACACATTTTTGAAATCCAAAAGTTTATGGGCAAAATTGGTGGTTTTCCCCCCAGTGGGCACGAGGGAAAAGGGACCCATTTTGACCCTCCGCAACCTGTTTTATGGATCATGGAACCCACAGGGACAAAAAGACATGCTAAACGGGGGTGGCAGTGAGGAAAGAAATGGGATCGGAATATCCCTCCTGCCTCACCCACAGAAAAGTTGGCAGGATCTAACCAAATATTGGCCACTCTCACTGACAAAATAAGTGGGACTTCATCTCGGATGCAACGGAACAAAAACAAATCTACATAAATAGGAAATTTATTTTAAAAGAGGATTTTAAAAGGCAATGATGAAGCCGGAATGCCAGCAGGGGTTTGGGGCCGATCCAGTGTATTGCACTGGGTGACACATGTATGGCTGCCCGCTGGACACAGGGCCGGCCCCAGCTTATTTTGCACCCTTGGCGAGAATCCCTTCTGGCACCCCCCCATGCGCCACCCCTCCCCCCGTGCATTCCCCCAAGCCACCCAGCACCTTTTCTGGCTCCTGCCGGTGGAGCCTCCCATGGGCTGGCAGGTCGCAGGAATGGGCCACACTGGGTAGGAGGGCTTTTGGCGGGGGGAGGCGGGGGCAGTTTGGCACCCCTAAGGAACGGCCCGCTCTAGGCGAACACCTAGTTTGCCTAGTGAGCGAGCCGGCCCTGGCTGGACAGAAGCCATGGGTGTGTACTCTCTGCAAGGAGCCCCTGGTTCCCAAGGAACAAGTTCACACCCTCAAGGCCAAGGTGCCTGACCAGGAGAAGCCGAGGCAGTCAGTTAGGCACATGGATAAGACTCTCAGGGACTTGTTAGATGTGTCCCACTCTGAAAATGGCAGCCCTGCCGCTGTCAGGGAGCATGAGGGTCTAGGGGAAACAGGGCACCGTGGTGAAGAAAGGAGGAATGTTCTCTCAGAAGGGACACCTTCTACAGTTGGTGAATGGGTATCCTTTCACACCAAGGAATTGTCCCTGGTCAGGGTTAGGGTTAGGGGGGCTCTTGGTAGTTGGTGATTTGATTCTTAGGCATGTATGTAGATAAGTTGTGAACCAGCATAATGACTGCATGGCGACTTGCACTGCCTCATAACAGACATTACACATGATCTAGACAGTGCTGGAGAGAAGCCAGTGGTGGTACATGTTGGCACCAACGATGTGGGGAAATCTAGTCATGTGGCCCTGGAGGAAAAATTTAGACTGTTGGCAGAACACTCAAGGCCAGGACCTCCAACATAGCCTTCTCAGAAGTGCTGCCTGTTCCATGCACAGGGCCAGCTAGACAGGCACAAATTAGGAGTCTCAATGTGTGGATAAGACAATGGTGAAAGGAGGAAAGGTTTAGGTTTGTTAGACACTGGGATGCTTTTTGAAACAAGCAGGATCTGTGCAAAAGAGACGGCCTCCACTTGTCCCAAGAAAGAACCAGGCTGCTGCCACTTAAAATCAAAAAGATGGCAGAGCAGTTTTTAAACTAAATCTTGGGGGGAAGCTGATAGGAGACGGAATGTCTCTGGTTTGGAACGGTTCATCTCTAAGAGATGAAGGGGTAGTTATTACTGTTCTAGAGGGAAATGGATTAGGACTGGCCACTGAGAGGGTGACAAACAATACTGTCTGTCAAGTTCTAGAGGCTACAGGTGGAAGGTTGCAGGCGTAACATGTCTGGGAACTTACAGATGTTTATATACAAATGCTAGAAGCATCCGAGGTAAAATGGTCAAGCTGGAATGCTTAGTGTCAGAGGAGAACATAGACACTGTGGGCATTTCAGAAACTTGGTGAGATGAGGATAATCAGTAGGATACAGTGATTCCTATATATAAATTATATCAGAAGGATAGGGAGGGAAGGATCAGAGGTGGAGTGTCTCTGTATGTCAGAGAGGATATAGATAAAGGTAAAGGTAAAGGTTCCCTTGCTCGAAAGCCAGTCGAATCCGACTCTAGGGTTGCGGTGCTCATCTCCGTTTCAAAGCCGAAGAGCCAGCGCTGTCCGAAGATGTTTCCGTGGTCATGTGGCCGGCATGACTAAACACCAAGGCGCACGGAACGCTGTTACCTTCCCACCGAAGTGGTACCTATTTATCTACTTGCAATTTCTTGCTTTCGAACTGCTAGGTTGGCAGGAGCTGGAACTAGAGACAGGAGCTCACCCTGTCTTGCGGCACCCGGGTCTTGAACCGCTGAACTACTGACCTTCCACAGCCTGCAGTTCAGCGTCTTAACCACTTGAGCCACCGCTTTCCCAGAGAGGATATACAGTCCAGTAAAACTGAGAATCTAAGAGAAATAGATTCGCTTATAGAAACTGTATGGGTGAAAATAGTGTGCCCAAAAGGAAGCTTAATTCTGGGAGTTTGTTATCACCCACCAGATCAAAGGTTAGAGGATGATTTAAAAACAGCAAAAGAATTAAGGAAAGCAGCTAAATGAGATAACTGTGATTTTGGCTACCCACACATTTATTGGGATGATATGTGTTTAGGTCAAGAGAAAGAAACTGAGTTTCTAGATACTCTCAATGACTGTGCCATGGAGCAGATGGTCACAGAACCTACCAGGGGAGAGGCAATGGACTTGGTCCTAAGTAATGCTCAGGACCTAGTGAGAGATGTGAATGTGATAGCACCAGTTGGCAACAGTGACCATAATGCTATTAAGTTTAGCATATCTGTAAACAGGGATTTGCCAAAAAAGGCCAAGACAACGACATTCAACTTTAGAAGGGGCAACCTCTCTCAACTGAAGGGAATTGTGAAGAAGAAACTGAAAGTAAAGGTAAGGAGGGTCAAATCCCTTCGGGAAGCTTGGAGACTATTTAAAACTACAATCCTGGAAGCTCAGATAAAATGTATACCACAGGTTAGGAAAGGTAGAAATAGGAATTTAAAAAGGCCTGTGTGGTTAACAAAGTAATGGAAGCAGTAAACTTTAAGAGGGATTCTTTTAAGCAGTGGAAGGCTAGTCCGAGTGAGGTAAATAAAAAGGAGCACAGGCTTTGGCAAATAAAATTCAAGTCGGTGAGCAGACAGGCAAAAAGGGACTATGAGGAACATACTGCAAAAAACATAAAGACCAGCAATAAAAATTTCTTCAAATACGTTAGTAGCTGGACATGAGGCACGGAGGCAGTGGGGCCATTGGATGACCAAACGGTAAAAGGATTACTAAAGGATAATAGGGAAATAGGCAGAGAAGCTGAATGCATTTTTGGCTCTGTCTTCACAGTGGAAGATGGGAGGTGCTTCCCCACTCCAGAATGGCCAATTCCAGAAGGGGTGTCAAAAGACCTTAGTTGGATTGAGGTGATGAGAGATGAGGTCCTATGATTGATGGACAAATTGATGACAGATCACCAGGCCCAGATGGCATACATCCAAGAGTTCTGAAAGAACTCAAACACGAACTTGTGGATCTCCTGACAAAAATATCCAATCTATCTCTAAAATCTGCCTCCGTTCCCGAACACTAGAAGGTAGCCAATGATTTACATCTACAAAAAGGGTTCCAGTGGAGGTCTGGGACATTACAGGCCAGTCAGTCTAACATCAATACTGAGTAAGTTGGTGGAATCCATTATTAAGTATAGAATTAGTAGGCACACTGATAAACAAAAGATGTTGAGGAAGAATCAGCATGGATTCAGTAACAGAAAATCTTGTCTGACAAATCTTTTAGAGTTCTTTGAGCGGGTGACCCAGTAGATGTTATTTACCTTGACTTCCAGAAACCTTTTGATAAAGTTCCTCATCAAAGGCTCCCATGAATTTACTTAGGACAAGTCCTCTTGGGGATTAAAAACTGGCTAATACCCAGGAAACGACAAGTAAGTATAAAATGGGCAGTTTTCACAGTGGAAGGTGATAAGCAGTGGGGTACTGCAGGGCTCAGTACTAGATCTGGTGCTTTTGATTACTGATTTGGGATTGGGAGTAAGCAGCAAAGTGGCTAAGTTTGCAGTTGGTCATGGCGGTGAAGAAAACCAGGGAGGACTGTGGGCGCTCCAGAGGGATCTGTTGAGGCTTGGCAAGTAGGCGTCAGCATGGGAAATGAGGTTCAGCATGGGCAAGTGCAAAGTAATGCACATTGGAGCCAAAAATCCCAACTATAAATATACGTTGATGGGGTCCGAACTGGCAGTAGCCAACCAGGAGAGACATCTTGGAGTTGTGGTAGATAACTCACTGAAAATGTCAACTCAGTGTGTGTCTGCGATTTAAAAAAGGCAAATGCTATGCTGGGGATTGTTAGGAAGTGGTCTGAAAACAAATCAGCCAGAATCATAATGCCCCTGTTTAAATCTATGGCTTCATTTGGAATATTGTGCCCAGTTCTGGCCACACCTCAAAAAAGATATTCTAGCATTGGAAAAGGTACAAAAAAGGGCAACTAAAATGGTTAAGGGAATGGAACACCTTCCCTATGAAAAAGGGTTAAAGAGGTTAGGGTTCTTTAACTTGGAGATATTATTGTAATACGATAATTGAGGGGTGACGTGATTGAGGTTTACAAAATTATGCATGGGATAGAGAAGGTGGAGATAGAAGTACTTCTTTTCTCACAGTACAAGAACTGATGGGCACTCAATGAAATTAATGAGCAGTAAGCTTAGAACTGAGAAAAGGAACTACTTCTTCACCTGAAGAGTATTTAACATGTGGAATTCACTGCTGCAAGAAGTAGTGGCAGCTACAAGCATAGACAGCTTCAAGAGGGGACTTGATAAACATATGAAGCAGAGGTCCATCAGCAGCTGTTATCCACAAGGTATAGATGAAATGGAACAATATGTCAGGGGCAGCAATGCTGTGTACTCTTTACAGAGGGAACAAGAGTGGAAGGGCTTCTGGAGTTCTGGCTCTCCTGGTGGACCTCCTGATGGGTTTTGGCCACTGTGTGACACAGGCTGAGAAGCTAAATGCATTTTTTGCCTCCGTCTTCACTGTGGAAGATGAGAAGTGCTTGCCCACTCCAGAACCACTGATTTCAGGAGGGGTGTTGGAAGACCTGAGTCAGATTGAGGTGAATGGAGAGGAGGTCCTAAAACTGATAGACAACTTAAAAACTGATAAATCACCAGGCCCAGATGGCATACATCCGAGAGTTCTGAAAGAACTCAAATGTGAACTTGTAGATCTCCTGACAAAGATATGTAATCTTTCCTTAAAATCTGCCTCCATTCCTGAGGATTGGAAGGTCAGACGTCTTTATTTTGATGATGTAAACGTGAGGCCTAAGTAGCCAACCGCCCCATTCTCCAGGTCGATCCAGGTTTTCCGTTTTGCTCCCAATAAGAAGCTCCACGCCTTTTCATTGCTTCCTTGTTCCCCTTGTGTGGCCTCTTGCAATTACGTTATGGCTGCGATCCTGTCCGCGCCTCCCTGTGAGAGTAAGCCCCACGGAACGCCCTGGGACTTGCTCCTCCTGCACACGGGCTCTTTCTGCGCGCCCTGCCTTCGAAGCGACGCCCCCGGCAACGTAATCGACCTTACTCCCGAGGAAACGCGCTGCAGGGTCGGGCGGCTAGCGCCTTCCCCGCTCGCTTCCATTTCAACGCCCCCTCCCCGCTCGCTTCGCTTCGCGAGCGTCTCCTTCCCCGTAGGAGGGACCCGGCCCTGCCTGCGACTCGCGCTTCCCGGGTTCCTTCGCCGGCTTATTAGAGGGCGGCGCGTCTCTGCACAAACAGATCATTATTAGATTCCCCAGTTCCACCCACTCCTCCTCCGCTCTTGCGCGGCGGGGAGGGAGGGGGCTCCGAGCCCCAGAGCCGGCGCGGCGGATCGGCGAACGGGAGAAGAAAGGCGGGAGCCATAGAGGGGCCCCACGGCCACGGGTCTTCTCTGGTCCAAGCCCCGTTCCTGCGTCGTGGTTCCGATCCGACCCTCCGGCAAGAGGGCGGTGAAGGGATGAGAAGGCAGAGAGGAGCAGTAAGGCCTAGGAGGCAGCCCTGGCTCAGTCGCAGAGCATCGGGCAGAAGGTCTTGGGTTCGACCTTCAGCTAAAACAGCCGGGTAGTAAGGGCTGCCATCCTCCAGGTGGGCCCTGGAGATCTCCCGGACTTACAGCTGACCTTCAGGCTACAGAAATCAGTTCCCACGGAGGACAGGGTAGCTTCGGAGGGCAGTCTTTATGGAATCACACCCCGGCTGAGCTCCTCCCCGTCCTCAGCTGTGCCCTCCCCAAGCTCCTCCCCCAAACCTCCAGTAATCTGGACCTCCTGATGGCACTGGTATTTCTGGCCACTGTGTGACACAGAGTGTTGGACTGGATGGGCCTTTGGCCTGATCCAACATTGGCGTCTCTTATGTTCTTATGTTCTTATGACTCTTGGACTGGATGAGTCACTGGCCTGATCCAACGTGGCTTCTCTTATGTTCTTAGTCCACATAATACGCAGTATTTCATCTTGGTTAGTGGTGATACTCGAAATGCTGACGGGTTATTTTCATTTGCAAGTCAGCTAGTCTCACCTATCAAAATACCTCAGAAATGTGGCTGAATCCAATCCAGGCCCAGCAGTTATATCCGCGTTTTCGCTCTCCCCCTTTTCCCAGCTGCACTGAAGTCTTTTCCTCTCCCACCCCCACCCCCCATCAGACGTCTTTATTTTGATGATGTAAACCTGAGGCCTGTTAAGCCAACCGCCCCATTCTGTAGGTCGATCCAGGTTTTCCGTTTTGCCCACAATAAGACGCTCCACGCCTTTTCGTCGCTTCCTCGTTCCCCTTGTGTGGCCTCTTGCAATTGCGTTATGGCTGCGATCCTGTCCGCGCCTCCCTGTGAGAGTAAGCCCCACGGAACGCCCTGGGACTTGCTCCTCCTGCACACGGGCTCTTTCTGCGCGCCCTGCCTTCGAAGCGACGCCCCCGGCAACGTAATCGACCTTACTCCCGAGGAAACGCGCTGCAGGGTCGGGCGGCTAGCGCCTTCCCCGCTCGCTTCCATTTCAACGCCCCCTCCCCGCTCGCTTCGCTTCGCGAGCGTCTCCTTCCCCGTAGGAGGGACCCGGCCCTGCCTGCGACTCGCGCTTCCCGGGTTCCTTCGCCGGCTTATTAGAGGGCGGCGCGTCTCTGCACAAACAGATCATTATTAGATTCCCCAGTTCCACCCACTCCTCCTCCGCTCTTGCGCGGCGGGGAGGGAGGGGGCTCCGAGCCCCAGAGCCGGCGCGGCGGATCGGCGAACGGGAGAAGAAAGGCGGGAGCCATAGAGGGGCCCCACGGCCACGGGTCTTCTCTGGTCCAAGCCCCGTTCCTGCGTCGTGGTTCCGATCCGACCCTCCGGCAAGAGGGCGGTGAAGGGATGAGAAGGCAGAGAGGAGCAGTAAGGCCTAGGAGGCAGCCCTGGCTCAGTCGCAGAGCATCGGGCAGAAGGTCTTGGGTTCGACCTTCAGCTAAAACAGCCGGGTAGTAAGGGCTGCCATCCTCCAGGTGGGCCCTGGAGATCTCCCGGACTTACAGCTGACCTTCAGGCTACAGAAATCAGTTCCCACGGAGGACAGGGTAGCTTCGGAGGGCAGTCTTTATGGAATCACACCCCGGCTGAGCTCCTCCCCGTCCTCAGCTGTGCCCTCCCCAAGCTCCTCCCCCAAACCTCCAGTAATTTTCCAGCCTGGAGTTGGCAACCATCTGTGATGGGGATGGCCACCTGAGACTGGAGGACGCGTGTGTACTTGAGTTCCCTTGTGTACAGGTCAGTCCCTGCCAGCTAAAAGGAGAAGGTGACCCTAATGTAAAAGGTGCCTGGGGTCCAGTCAGAGCAGACAACGTTCACCTTGATTCACCAAAGGATCTCAGGTGGCTTCCTGTGATGAAGGAGACACACCTGAAGCCACAAACTGATGGCCTTTAATCTCTTGTGGCAAGTCACTCTGTGGACACATATTTCACTCTTCCTAAAGAAGATGAAGGCATTTCTGACTGGGGAAAGGGAGGGCTGTATTAAATCCGCCTTTCCTGTGTTCCAGTCCAACCTTGTGCACCTGCACAGACCACTGTTGCTTTGGGCAGGAGCATGACTTGTTTGAGGATACGATCGCAGATAGCCGGTGTCATACCTTCTTTGGTCCTAGTGGAGCTTTACTTAGATTGAAAGGGGGGGAGGCAGCTGCAGCCCTGGGACATAAAGCAGGGTAGCATGGGGCGCAAGTCCACGAGAGAGGTGCTGAGAGACACGCTAGACAGCAGTCGTCCACCGAAGGAGGCAGGCGCCAAGGACAGAGTTCCGTAAACTAACAGTGCAGTCTTAAGTACACTTAACAGTGCTCTAAATAAATCGAAGTCAGTGGACTTAAAAGGGTGTATCACTGCTTGGGATGGCACAGTAAAGAACGGAGTCTATAAATGCAGTAAATGACTAATAAATAGTTGCTGCCGAGGAACTATACAGGATAACAGCGGGATTGTTTCGGTTGGTTCTGCAGTGACAATCACCTGGGGAAATGATGGTCTTTCAAGTCACAATGAGCCCTCCAAAAGCCAAGGGGGAAGGTGGGTGGGGCTAAAAGAAAAGAATTCGCATCCCACCAGCTCTCCTTTGAAGGAAGGAAGGCTCTAGAGGTGGATATTTTATCTTTTTTTGACTGTCAAGCTGCAGCCTTCTTATAGCAGCCTGTTAGGGTTTTCAAGGCAAGAGATGTTACAGAGGGGGCTTGCCATTGCCTGCCTCTGTATAGCAACCCCAAACTTCCTTGGTGGTTTCCTATTGAAGTACTAACCAGGACTGAACCTGCGTAGCTTCGGAGATCTAATGAGATCAGGCTGACTTGGGCTATCCAGGTAAAGGCAAAGGTGGGTCTATGGAAACCAAAATCCTAAATAGCCCGAAACAGGTTCTTTAAGTGTGATGGGAACCAATGTTCCCTCTAAGCTATGGAGTCTTGTGAGCAAAAATTCTAGTTTGTGAGCAACTGGCATTAAAGTTGTGAGCGAGCAATTTGGCTACTGCATAAATTAGTTTGCTCTGGAGCCCTCCTTCCTGAGCTAAGACAGAAATGTGTGAGCCGGAGGCTGAAAACCTGTGAGCTAGCTCACACTAACTCAGCTTAGAGGGAACACTGGTGGGAACTACCCTATACATATCATGGACTTGGGGCATAAAAAATACATGTCTGAAGCAGCACAAAGATGCACCCTATGCACATTTGCCAAAATCAGTATGACTTGTTTGTGAGTATAAATGCATAGAACTGTGCTGTGTTTTGCATTCATTTGCATGGAGCATATGTCCAGATAGTGCTGGCTTCTGAAACAAATGTAACACAGAACTAAGACCCATTGCACTCAGTGAGACTTACCATGCAGTCATATGTAGAGTTAAGTCAGTCCACTTGGACCAGTGATCTTGGACCACAATTACTCTGTCTGGGCAATGCCCTATTTTTCCTGAATAAGTCTGCTGACAATCAGCCTCCAGTGGCTTCAGGATTGCAGCTGTTAACCTGAAAGTGAGTTCTGGTAAAATGAATGAGTCATCCTTCTAAGGAAACATAGTTAGGATCATGGTATCTGTTCCTTGAGGTTATTCAGTTAGTTCATCTTCATTCGTTTTACACCAAAATGACCATTAACATGGGTGGGGGGTTCCCCCCCATTCTCCCCCCTCCTCCATTTTTTTTCTTACAAAGAAAAAGAGTTCAGTGCCATCTAGTGGGGGAGGGGTTGGAAGTCCTTGAAGCAGATTTCTTTTTCAGAGATCAGAAGTACAGAAATGCAGCACGGTCATCCCTTTTTGCAGTTTCTGGAGCATGAGGCTTTCAAAGTGTGCTTCCCGGTAGAGCTCTGAGAACGGGCCTGCAAGAGGGGATTTGGTACATTGCTTCGGGGCCTCTGATCCCTGTATGCCGTACAGCGGCCATAAGCTCTGTGCTGTGATCCCTGATAGTTTGCGTGACTAGAGGAATTGTGCGGCCAGCACAAGTGCAGCAGTCCACAGAAGGAGAGAATGCATACACACACACAAAAAAAACCCCTGTATAATGTAGTCCATTCTGTTTCCTGCACCACCAAAACACGGAACCAGGATTCTCTGAAGCTGCAAAGTAGATGTGTCCTAGAACAGGAATGATCAATTGCTGTGTCCTCAGGGATTGATCTTGCTTGCTAGAGTGAGTAGGAGTCATGCAAACAATGTAGTCCCGTGCAGTCCTATTCCAAATCCACTGATTTCAGTGGACTTACTGATGTCTAGCTCTGTGCAGGGTTGCACTGAAACTTACTTTCTCAGGGCCCTTAATACAGTTAACACGAAGAGCTAGACAGTAAGGGAGCTTCTGTGCTCAGGAGAGGCACGGGATACAAATTTGTACATTTACATAAGGATACGTAGCATCTATACAGTGTATGCACATATGCATAGTGCAGTCCTGAACAAAGGTATCCCCTTCTAAGCCCATTGACTGCAGTGGTCTTAGAAAGGTATAACTCTGGTTCCAGGACATTCAGTTGTTGACCTAAAAGTAGCAGTTCTCTTACAAAGGAATTTCAAAGGGAAAATAGAGAGACTGCTGAATAGCAATTGATAATAAAGCTCAAGACAATGCATCCACCTGGACTGAATCGAGACCTAGGTTTCTTCTCTCATTATCAATGCTGATTTCTCCACGCTTATTACCTCTCTGCTTATCTCGCCTAAATTCTATCACGCCTGCTATTGTCATTTGCCTGCTAATATCATTCGGCATCTGAAATCACTCCACTTTCCAATAAATAGGACAGGTGGACTCCAATTCTAGCTGTATCTGAAGAAGTGAGCAGTGGCTCATGAAAGCTCATGCCCTGCTACATAGTTTGTTAGTGTTTAAGGTGCTACTGAACTCTCGCTCTTTTCTACTGCTGCAGACAAACACAGCTACCCATCTTGATCTGGTTAGGATGGCACTGTCCATGTTCAAAGCACATCCCAACAAACTTCCTTCTGAGGCAGGCCAGTATCGTTCTCCCTCGTATTGCAGATGTGGAGGCTGGGCTGAGTGTCTTTCCTAAGGGCACCTAGATAGCCCAGGCTAGCCTGATCTCATCAGATCTTGGAAGCTAATTAGGGCCGGCCCTGGCTCATGTTTGGATCATGGGACACCACCAAGGAAGTCCAGGGTTTCAATGCAGAGGCAGGCAATGGCAAACCACCTTTTATCATCTCTTGCCTTGAAAACCCCACGGGGGCACCATAAGTCAGCTGTGGCTCAAAGGCAAAAAACAAAATCACAAACAGATACATCTATTAGGGTGCGTGGGGTATGTTCGACACTCCATTTGGGAATTGCCCTCCCAATGCAACTGCCGAAATATTTTGCTCGAAGGCAAAAAACAAAATCACAAACTAGTGGATTTATGTTGCAGATACATCTATTAGGGCACGTGGGGTATGTTCGACACTCCATTTGGGAATTGCCCTCCCAATGCAACTGCCGAAATATTTTTATCAATTGATAGTCCCAAACAATGCTCCCTCTAAGCTGTGGAGTCCTGTGAGCAAAAATTCTACTTTGTGAGCTACTGGCATTAAAGTTGTGAGCGAGCAATTTGGCTATTGCATAAATTAGTTTGCTCTGGACCCATCCTTCCTGAGCTAAGACAAAAATGTGTGAGCCAGAGGCTAAGAAACTGTTAAGCTCACACTGACTCAGCTTAGAGGGAACACTGGTCCCAAAACTAAGAAGAGCTTTTACTTTGGCAAGAATGAATGTTCTTCCCTTGGTGGTTTTGGAGGGCAGATATAATAGAATATCATACTCTAATAGAACATGCAGATGCTCATATGATAAAATCTAAACCATCGAACATATGATTATGGAGTGCCCTATATTCATCGAGCTGAGGGCTAATTTAGTCACCCCTTTACTTAAAAACATGGAATTGCTAAATGTCCGAGCGCAAGTGTCATGGCTACTATCAGATTCAAATGATTGTGCCACCTTCTCAGTGGCAAAATTCATAGAAGCAATAATCAAATACTGCGCAAGGTTCTTTTGGTTCTAACTTCTGCTTAAGGCAATAGTCATATGAGCAGCATTAGATAGATTAGTGATAGATGATGATGATGATGATGATGATGATGATGATGATGATGATGATGATGATGATGATGATGGATAGATAGATAGATAAATAGATAGATGATAGAACTAGTGGATTTGTGGCTGACATGTCATTTGACTTGCCAGCCTTGCAGATCGGTCTCTTAGCTGCTATGATATAGCATTGGAAAAAGTGCAGAAAAGGGCAACTCGAATGATAAAAGGGTTGGAACACTTTCCCTATGAAGAAAGGTTAAAGCACTTGGGGCTCTTTAGCTTGGAGAAACGACGGCTGAGGGGTGACAGGATGGAGGTTTACAAGATTATGTATGGGATAGGGCAGGTAGAGAAAGATGTACTTTTCTCCCTTTCTCACAATACAAGAACTCATGGGCACTCAATGAAATTGCTGAGCAGTTGGGTTAGAACAGATAAAAGGAAGTACTTCTTCACCCAAAGTGATTAACACATGGAATTCACTGCCACAGGAGGTGGTGGCGGCTACAAGGATGGATGGCTTCAAGAGGGAATTAGACAAACATATGGAGCAGAGGTCCATCAGTGGCTGTTAGCCACAAGGTATAGATAGGGACTCTCAGTCTGGGAAGAGTGATGCTCTGTCATCTTGGTGCTTGGGGGGGGGCAACAGTGGGAGGGCTTCTAGTGTCCTGGCCCCACTGCTAGACCTCCTGATGGCACCTGGTATTTTTGGTCACTGTGTGACGGAGTGTTGGACTAGATGGGCCACTGGCCTGATCCAACATTGGCTTCTCTTACGTTCTTAGCTCCCAGCATTTTGTCGGTAGTAGTAATATTATTAAGGTATACTGTGCCAACTATGTACAGGGTACTTTGCATGGGAAAAACTAGACAAATCCCTCATAGGGTTGCTTATTTATTTAATTAACTTCATTATCATTGAATATTTAGCAGCATAAAAAGAAGGAAGGCAGTCAGACATGTGTATTTAGCTTAAGAAAAAGACTTTACTAAAACAGAAGAAGAAGAAGAAGAGATTGGATTTATACCCCGCCCTTCACTACCCAAAGGTGTCTCAGAGCGGCTTACAAACTCCTTTCCCTTCCCCTCCCCACAACAGACACCCTGTGAGGTAGGTGGGGCTGAGAGAGCTCTTGACAGAAACTGCTCTTTTTCAAGAACAGCTCTTATCAGAACTACGGCTTGCCCAAGGTCATCCAGCCAGGTGCAAGTGGAGGAGTGGGGAATCAAACCCAGTTCTCCCAGATTAGAGTCCACACACTTAACCACTACACCAAACCAGGGGAAAGGGTTTACATGGAGAGAAAATAACAAAGATCCTAACTAGCTTTTCTATTCTACCTCTTGTCCGTGTTTGCTGGAACTCGTGTGTGAGTGAGAACAAAGGAGATAGAAAGTTTCCCCAAAGCCCCCACCTTTCTGTGTCTGTGACAAAATGCATGTAGCACCCCTATAAAGTTGATCCTCCAATACCTGCTCTGGATCCCATTTCATTTGGAATACGGCCTCCCTTTCTCTGGCGGGAAATATGTGTCTAAGATCTAATTGATCCTAAGCTAACTAGCTAAGAATTGGCACACATAAACAAACAGGTTAACTCTTCCATGACTGAAGGGAGTGAACTTGCAGTATCCCAACAATTATATACCTCCTTCCACCCCACCGGGGACCGAATGCAACTCTCGACATGTTCCTCTCCTCCATTTTATCCTCACAACAACCCTGTGAGATTATGCAGAGAGTGTATGAGTGGCCCAAGGTCACCCAGCGAGCTTCCAGGGCAGAAGGGGGATTGGATCCTGGTTTGTGAGGTTAAAATGGAGGAGAAGATAATGATGTCAGCTGCTTTAGGTCCACTGTGGGGAGAAAGTCAGGATATAAATGAAGTAAATAAACGGGGGGGGGGGGGAGTTGCTTCTCAGCATGTCGCCAGAGTAGTCTTCTCAGCAGAGTGCAGACCAATAGTGCAAGGACCATCTGCAGTGGTAAGACTGTGCTTTTATTCCACATAGTGGAAGAGATATTGCAAAAAAAAGAAAAGAAAGAAACTAGGACAACAGCTCGGAAACGAATGGGCAAGACTGGATTGTTCACAATTACATATGGAGCTTTCATAAAATGTGCATCAATTACGGTGGCCAACTGTGCCACAGTTGCCAACTGTGGAACAAAAGGCTGCAATCCTGTGTTTGATTACTTGAGAGTAAACCCCATGGACCTCTTGGAGACTGACTTCTGAGATGTGTGGAATTGCACTGCAAATCAGGGATTACAAAAGCATGAAGGGGGGCTACAGAAATATTGGAGGAAGGCACTGGAGGAAAAGGTGGGGTCCCACCAGCGTGGGTGAGCTGGTTCGTCAGGAGAGGAATCCTCTTAAAGATCTGGCCTGCCGAAAGCTATGTGGTACATTAAAGACTGTTGGAAATTCCCTCTGAATAATTAATTCCCAGGTTATTCATAGTGCATGAAGATTTGGTTCTTACGTGCGATACTTAGAACATGGATGGCTATTCGTAAGGGACGGTAGGTGGGTTAGCTTGCGCTTTTCCATAGCTGAAGGCTTCTTACCGTGGCATGAAGGACCCTTTTCTATAAGATCAAAGGTGACTCTAAACTGGATGGTCTCAATGGAATTCCACCCTTTGGGTGCATTCCATCCGCATGAGCATCAATGGAAGGCTTGCCACTGACTGATGAGAATTGTGCCCATAGACAGAATTGGACTTGCCTCTCCAGAATGAATGCATCAGATCTGCAACGAGCCTTCAGCGCCAGTCCCAGCTGGCAACTCACTTTGCCGCTGTTGGCATCCAATGAAAAAGAAGCCAAGGATTATTTTTAGCTGACATTTGTGAATGTTAGAAAATTGCTACAGGAGGTCTAGACTTGACAGAGGGGGGGACCCTAGACCTAGGTTTTAAAGGACTGTCCCTCCGAAGTCCTTTATATTTGCAGAAGAACAGAGAAGAAAACGTCATTCTTGCATATCTTTGTGCAATACCTTTTTATTTGGACCAACCGAAATATCAGAAAATAGTGAATGGAACCATCTGTAATTCTTCCCCCTACTGTACATCACATCCAATACTGATGAAGAGTTCTAGAGAACTCAAAAGCTTGCATTTGCTATTGTCTGATGTTTCATTTGGTCCAAGGTATTGTCCATGCGTGTGTGTTTTGTTTTTGTTTTGTTTTTATACTCCCTTCCAATGACAGCCAGCATGGTGTAGGGGTTAACTGTGGTGGACTCTACTCTGGAGAACAGGTATTTATTCCCCACTTCTCCTCCACATGAAGCCCGCTGGGTGAGTTTGGGCCAGACACAGTTCTCAGAACTCTCTCACAGCCCCACATACCTCAAACGTTTGCCTGTTGTGGGGAGAGGAAGGGAATGTGATTGAAAGCCACTTTGAGATTCCTTAAGGTAGCAAAAAGTGAGGTATAAAAACCAGCCCTTTGAAATAACAAGGCTACCTGTATTTTTTTGGTCAGTTTTGTATCTTCGTTGGCAGATTGTCCCAGCTGAGTAGCTTCATTCAGTAGCACAAATATATCTAACAGAGCAGCTGACGCTGAGGATTTTAAAAAGAAACCCAATTTAGAAGAAAGTTGGTTGCAGTCTCCCACAAGTTTTGCATTTTTCTCCTCTCTCTCTTTATTTGCATGCAAATGTGCTTTCTGGTTTCTACAGAGTTTACGGTGCCTGCAGCTTATTTTCCCACCTGAAATCCTAATAGTGTTTGTGTATATTATAATGGGTTGCTGTAGAAATGATTAGATCACAAAGAGAGGATTATAAATTGAGGTAGTGGAGAGCATGTAGAAAAGGCGAGAGGAATTCTCTAGTGAAGGAGACCTGGTTCTCTCTGATTTTCTGAAACTGTAACCAAAGAAAGACACACACACACACACACACACACCGTTTAATTTTTTCAACAGAGCTGTTGCTCCCACAAAGGAGTTACCATGCTTGAATTCCTAAAGTGCAAAAGACCCTACCAATAAGCTGTGTGTTTCTTCGGGGTGGTGGTGGTGTCACAGAGCTGCTAATTGGGGCTGTCAACCTCCAGGTGGGGCCTGGAGATCTCACACTATTACAATTGATCTCCAGATGACTGAGATTGGTTCCCCTGGAGAAAATGGCTGCTTTAGAAGGTGGACTCTGTGGTCCTTCCCTGACCTAAACCCCACCCTCCCCAGGCTCCACCCCCAAAACCTCCAAGTATTTCCCCACCCAGAGTGGCCAGCCCAACTGCCCATGTTTAGTCTCCCAGCCACTTGTGCTCTCAGCAAAGATTGTGAAGACAATGAGGGTCTAATTCTCAACCACCTGCCTACTAAGACACCTCCAATGGACCTCTGCTACAGATGCCAGAATTGCATCACAATGTTAGATCAATGCAAGCATGAAGCAGGGCCTCCTCTGCTGTAGCCTCTTTTCTGTCCCCTATAAAGCAGTTTGTGCATTTATGGTACTAAATAAATAAATGCCCAGTACAGTCAAGTGTTGATGGGATTCTTTCCCAAAGGAAAGGAAATCAACATCAGACCGTACAGGGCTTTTGTTCATTTAGTGTCATTAACACACACGGTGGGTTAGAGAGTAGAAAAGATGGGTCCTTGCTCCAAGAAGTTTACAATCTAAAAAAATTACATATGGGGGGAGGGGAAACAAAGGGGGGCAGAGATAAATGTGCACAGAATAAGTACAGATTCCAGTTGCATACACTTAGGTTAAGGCCTGGCCCACACATGCTGGGGAATGAGGTTTAGAATGGACTTCCAGCTGCATGTTTATATTGTGTCTTTCCGCCAGAGAACACAGGACAGTGTACCTGGTTCACCACTCCTCCATTTTATCATCACAACAACCCACTGAGGTAGGTTAGGCTGCAAGTGAATGGCTGGTCCAAGGTCATTCAGCAACTGAGGCATTTCTCACATTTTTGGACCCAACCCAGAAGTTGGGTTGAGATTTGGGGTGGAGAATGAAGGAAACAATTTGTGTGGGAGGCCAAGAAACAAAGGTAAGGTCTTCTCACTGGTATTTACCTTAGGGCAGTGAACTCCAGGTGGGGAAATCCCTAAAGATTTGGGGGTAGAGCCTGGGGAGGGGAGGCATATTGGTGGGGTCTCATACCAACAGAGTCCACCCTTCAAAGCAGCCCTTTTCTCCAGGGGAATTGATTTCTGTAGCCTGGAGATCAGTTCTAATTCTGATAGATCTTCAGGCCCAATCTGGAGTTTGGCAACCTTAATTAACCCCCAGACTTATAAATAAAAGCCGAATGGTGGTGGCACTTCTCTAGAACATTCCACACGCTCCAAAATCAGTTCGCTCTCTGATCTGTCATTCAGGGGGTCTCCCTATCCACTGGCTGCTTTGCCTGAGTCCTGCCTCCAACATTCTAAACATTTTGCTAATCCTCTCCCCTCCATAGCCAGTCAGAACACAGAGGTTATTTGCATATGCAGCCTCATTGGCCTCTGCTTCGGAACACAGAGGTCGTTTGCATATGTGACTTGATTGGCTTTTGCCTCTAACATTCTAAACAGTTTTGCTCTTCTGAGGTAAAATGTGTCCAATCTCCAGGTAAGGGCTGGAGATCACTCAGAATTACAACTGGTTTCCAGATGGCAGAGATCAGTTCCCCTGGAGAAAATGGTGGGCTCTGTATCCGTATAAGCTGCTGAGGTGGCCCCCATATGACACCAATGTGACGTAGCAGTCAGGGCTTCAGAGCATGGGAGAGGCTGCAAGTGTGTGGGGGGTGGAAAGCTGAAGAGTGAGGGGGGAAGTAAAGGTAGGTTGATGATTGGCTGGGAAGGAGATAGGGTTGCCAACTCCAGGTGGGAAATTCCTGGGTATGTGAGGGATGGAGCCTGGAGAGGGTGAGGTTTCAGGAGGCGTGGGACCTCGGACAGGTACAAAGCCATAGACTCAACCCTCCAAACCAACTATTCCCTTTTGGGGAACCATCATTGCCAATCTCCAGGTGAAGGCTGGAGATCACTCAAAATTACAACTGGTCTTTAGGTAGCAGAGATCATTCCTCTGGAGAAAATGGTGGACTCAGTGTCATTATACCCCGCTGAGGTCGCCACAGCAAATTGATACTGAGTGTCCAAGGCCGGGGCACCCGCCCAGAGCCTCTTTCTAGAGGCCGTTGTATTTATTTCCACAACGGACCTTTTTCCTAGTAGCATATAAAGCGCACTAAGAGCATGTTGGAACAGGAGCATCTTACATTGGCTGCAGAATCTCATCAGGGCGGAACCAAGATACAACTTAGAGAACTGGCAGTTCCTGAGTGCAGAAGAGGCCCTGCAATAGGTCCCCATCAATCTGTCATCCAAAAGAGGGACTGCAAGCAAAGCCTGTCCCTTAAATCTCCAAGAAATGGTGGTCCATGGAAAAAGAGATGCTCCGAGAGATACAATGGACTAAAGCACATGGGTTTCAGAGGGCAGCCATGTTGGGTTGCTGTGGAAGAGCAAGATTCAAGTCCAGTGGCACCTTAAAAAACCAACAAGATTTTCAGGGTATAACCAAATTTTGTTTCACAGGGTATTTACAGATTGACTTTTTGTTATCTGATTCTCTTATAGGGTAAGAGTAAGACCAACAAAGTTTTATTCAAGGTATAAGCTTTCATGGGTGTGCACAGCAGTCTATACCATGAATAAAACTTTGTTGGTCTTAAAGGTGCCACTGGACTCGATCTTTGTCCTGCTGCTTCAGACCACTGGATCTATCTTTCATAGGGTCTGAGACTTTCTTTTTAGATCTATTGTTTTGTCTGATGCTGGTTTTCATCTATGCTGGTTTAAATATATGCCGCCCTTTCATGCTCTTTTATGCTATACTTATTACTTTTTGTGCTATATTTAAAAAGGTAAAGGTTTCTCTTGCTTGAAAGCTAGTCAAATCCAACTCTAGGGGGTGGTGCTCATCTCCGTTTCCAAGTCAAAGAGCCAGCACTGTCCGAAGACGTTTCTGTGGTCATGTGGCCAGCATGACTAAACGCCGAGGCACACAGAACACTGTTACCTTCCCACCAAAGTGGTACCTATTTATCTACTTGCAATCTCTTGCTTTCGAACTGCTAGGTTGGCAGGAGCTTGGGCCAGAGGCAGGAGCTCACTCCATCACGTGACACTCGGGTCTCGAACTGCCGAGCTACAGACCTTCCCGTCTGCAACTTCAGCGTCTTAACTGCTGAGCCAATGCGGCCCATATGTACATTGTTCTAATTCTATTTTTTAAATGCTCCTTTTATTGTTGCTTGGTTCTTTCCGTTGTATTATGTGATGATATTCAGAAACCGCCTTGAGCATATTCTTTGGAAAGAGCGGGTTATAAATCCATTTTAAAGACTAACAACCACATAAAGAGGCCACTTAGACCGATAACCAGAAACTTTGCTTTTAAATATTGGAAGGTGGGTTGTTAACAGGGGAGAGAAACTCTCTCCTGATCTTAAGACCCTCAGGTGTGGCTGCTAATTTCTATTAGAATGAGAGTTCCAATTACTGCTGCTTCACCACGGATCCCCAAGTAATGCTAGGCATTTATACTGCACATTTCAAGGTGTCCGAAGTGCTTCACATACATTATGTTGTTAATGTATAAACACACTATAGATCAGGAGCTGTCTCCCCCTAATGATTTATTTAACTTCCAGGCCATTAGGGGCTCAGATGACAAATGGGAGTAATTACTCTACATGGCACACCTGGCCTTAGCACTGGGTTCTAGCTTCCCCTCCTCTTATTCCCCAGCTTCCCAGGCTCTTGCAACTTTATGGTAGGAAAAAGGAGGGGCGGGGGAACTTAACCCAACAAAACTGAGTCGAGAACCTAAAAGGTAAGTAGGAAAACAAATACAGGGCCAATACCTAAGAACAGTTATGAACTAATTATACATAAAAATACATGTATTTATTACAGAGACATTTAAAAACACATCAGGGCCCAACAAAAGCCTCACAATACAGTAAAAAGTATCATATGCCCAAGAGAAAACAATAGCGACCAAACGCATTTCGATCCAATTGGGTCTTCTTCAGAGGACAAATAATATGAGGTACAAATAGGAAGAGGAGAAGAAAAAAAAGAAGAGAGAGACTGGATCTACCCCCCCCCTTCCACTACCCGAAGGAGTCTCAGAGTGGCTTACAATCTCCTTTCCCTTCCCCTCCCCACAAAAGACACCGTGTGAGGTAGGTGGGGCTGAGAGAGCTCTTTTGAGAACTGCTCATGAGAGAATAGTTCTGAAATATCTTGTAATTGACCCGAGGTCACACCAGCAGCTGCATGTGGAGGAGTGGGGAATCAAACCTGTTTCTCCCAGATTAGAGTCCGTGCTCTTAACCACTACATCAAACTGGCTCTTATTACAAAAAAAAGGTCAATATACAAGTAGATATAGGACTGAAACAGGAGAGCTGTTAAGGAAGAAGAAGAAAAATCATGTCTAAATGACAATTTGAAATGCTACATGTCCAATTGCAAAATATATTATCAAAACCACATTTAATTTTACTTACTTCAAAAAGGAAATCAAAAGACACAAGGAAAGTATTTCATATGAGGCCTCCTAAGATCTAGCCTTGTGTCGATGCAAATGGACAGGGATTAAAAGGGACAGGACCAACTGAGAAAAGAACAGCACAGCAAATATTATACAACACCTAATTATACAGGTAACCAATCAATTTGTTCACTTAAACCATGCGGGACTAAAGTCTTCAAGGCATGAATGCAGAAAGTTTCCCTGGCCTTCAAACATTGTGCCAGCTGCAGATTACTAGCTTGGACTCATTCCAAGACAAAGAAACATGGATGTCTCTCACTGTAGCCAAAGGCTGTGAAGTGGTCAACCAACGAAGCATTCTTCCTCCAGAGATGCATGCAACTCCTGTGCTTCCCAATTCTTATCTTAACATGTCGTACACCCCACATAGGTAAGGTCACAGGAACATTTTATGGCATAAATGACTGATTTTGAATTGCAGTTAAAGAAGGTTCTAATGGAGTACTTTTTTTGTTTAGCTGAGTCATAACAAAAATCAGTGTGCGATACTAATCACAGACAGAGTAGCCTCCACAGGGGAAATTCCCTGCCAGTCTAGCCCTACCATCCAGTCCCATCTGTTTAACAGGAAAAGATTTTAAATTGCTTCTGACAAGCATGTCCTTCAGATTCTTTAATCTATGATAGGAGAAGAGGAGTAGAACGACATCTAGGAACATTAGATAAGAGGTGCCAGTGTTTTCTAATAATATTACTCACTTGAGCTGATCTTGCATCATAGGTCACTGGAATAATTATTCTCTAATTTTGACTCTGTGTAATTTTAGGCACTGACAGGAAGGACCTTGTAGAAAGCACACATTGTCTTGCTCAGGATCCACTAACTTTTGTATGTATTATGCCACAGTAACTTGTGGGTTACTTTCTTTAAAGAAGATAACTTGTTGGATTTCATGGTTCTTAATTCATTCTTCCTGCCATGCTAGAATAAAGCAGAAAGTGACTGGGGAATACAAGGACAAAGAAGGATAGAAGTATGTCATAATAGCGGAAATATTCAAGCTCTGTATCCAGATTTACACATACACCCCCAAATAAACCCAAAATCGAAAAGGTGGCAGCCACGAATACAGTTAATTAGTAGAAATGTTATTACACAGTTAGTATTAGAATTGTTCCTAAATAATTGTCTTTTTCTCACGCTATAACGAGAGCACTGTGGTAGGGGATAGTCTAATAAGTTTTTCTTGTAGAGTCATTGGTTTTACCTGTCATTTTTATCTATGAAGTGTTTTTGAGAAGATGAGTCATCTGCCTATGGCCTTTCCCCCCTAGTCTGTATATGAATTTGATAAAGAATTATTTAATTTTTTTAAGTTAAAAAATAACTTGTTTCAAAAACATTTTGCTATGTAGCTGGCACTTTATCATAGGATGTATTAGCTGGGATTTTATGGAACTGTATTTTATATTTTGTAATTGTTGGTTTTAACCGAATGTTGGCTTTAAATTGCTTGTAAGCCGCCCTGAGCCGCTTCGGCAGGAGGGCGGGGTAGAAATTAAATAAATAAATAAATAAACAGAGTACGATGCCGTAGAGTCCACCCCTCAAAGCAGCAATTTTCTCCAGGAGCACGGAACTTGATAGTCTGGAGTTCAGTTGTAACAGCAGGAGATCTTCGGGTGCCTGTCTGCACATGAAAATGCTATTCTATTAGAAGAGCTGTGTGGTTGGACATTTATACCTCAGTCACCCCTCTGCTTGATTTTGAATAGGCAAAGCTGAGGAGAAACTGGAATTTATCTTCATCTTGGCAAGGGTCAGGGACAGACAGTGTTGATTGTTTCATTATAATTCAATCTAGTATTCATTCCAGATGTCTGGCTTACCAGGAAATTGAAAGTGTGCCCTTACATTTGGAAGGAAATCAGTTTTGAAAGCAGGTACAGGTTGCTTTGATGTGTAATGAGAATTCCGCTGTCCCAGTCAACTGCTTTGATGGCTGTTTTTGGGCACAGAAAATCTCTGCTTAAGATCAGGATGTGTTCAACAGATCATAAAAAAATACGTTCCTTCCACAAATCCATGTAACATGGGATCGTACTGGTGTTAAATAATATTGTGCGTTAATGTAAGACCTCTTTGCTTCACTCTTTACAAATATTCCACCTGGGTGTTGGCCAAGGTAAGACGTCTCCCAGCAAGCATTCTGATCAAGACCTGGGCATCCTGGAAATGCAGGAGACGGCCTAAGCAGGCCTACTCAGAAGAAAGTCCCATTTTATTCCATGGGACTTACTCCCGTGAAAATGTTTTTCAGATTGCAACCAGATTTATGTCATTTTAGGCCTGAAATCTGGCCACCAAATGTGAAGGGAGCACTCACTGGAGAAGACCCTGATGCTGGGGAAGACTGAAGGCCAAAGAAGAAGGGGACGGCAAAGGATGAGATGGTTAAATAGTGTTATCGATGCAACAAACATGAAATTAAGCAAACTCCAGAGCACGACGGAAGACAGGAGGGCCTGGCATGATGTGGTCCATGGGGTCGCGAAGAGTCAGACTCGACTGTACAACTGAACAACCAAAAGGCCTGAAATATGCATCCAACTAACAGAGCCACCAAATGAGAAGGGAGCACTCACTGGAGAAGACCCTGATGCTGGGAAACATTGAAGGTCAAAGAAGACGGGGACGGCCAGGGACGGCCCCAGCTTATTTTGCACCCTAGGCGGGGATCCCTTCTGGCGCCCCCCTCCCCGTGCGCCCACCAATTTTCAAAAATAAATGCATTTTAGGAAGAATGAAAAACACAAATAATCAAGAAACTCCCAGAGTACGGGGCCGGGTGCAGTTTGGCGCCCCTAAGGGCCGGCCCGCTCTAGGCAATCGCCTAGTTCGCCTAGTGAGTGAGCCAGCCCTGGGGACAGCAAAGGATGAGATGATTAGACAGTGTCATAGATGCAACGAACATGAAATTGAGCAAACTTCAGAGGACGGCGGAAGACAGGAAGGCCTGGCGTGATCTGGTCCATGGGGTCGCGAAGAGTCGGACTCGACTGTGCAACTGAACAACAAACAGAGATTATTACATAGCACCGCTCAAGCAAAAAAAGAGAAAGGCCCCGGTCACACGGCAAAGTTGCCGTGGGAGAGGCACGGATGGTGGGCAGATTATCCGGGCATGATCACACCCCAACATCTGGGAAGTGGAGCGCACCAGTGGCTTACCGCCGACAATGCACCTTAAAAAACTAGTACCTCCAAGGTATTAGTAAAAGTTTGCCATGGGCTGCCTCCAGACGCCTGTGGTGTGATCGCACCAGCGTGCAGCATTCCCCTCCGGTCCCTCGTTTACCCGCCGGCGCCGAGGGAAGGACCCGTGGTGTGCCGCCGGCGCGTCTGATCGCATAATCATGCATCAAACTGCGCCGGGGCAATTAGCCACGCCTCCCCCCCGCGCGATATTCGGCCTGTGTGACCGGGACTAAAGAAAAGTATTTGCAGATCTCCCCACAAGCTATAAGCCGAATGCAACGTACCACTTAACACTCATACTGATGACTCAGAGGCTGCTAATAATTTTGAGATATTGTTACTTTCCAAGAGTGTTTGCTTTGCTATGGATTTTAAAAAAGCACTTGGTCAAACACAGACAGGGACAGCTGCATTTATGCAATCTGGAAAGCCTTGATGAATGGCTGCATTTCCAGAGAAGCTTTGGAAAGGGTAGGTGCCACAAAAGCTTTTATCTGCGCTGAGCCAGATGATTCCGTTGCGTCTCTTCTTTTCAACCCGTCCTGTCATTTTTCTTCTGCTTAGCCATAGTTCACAGTGGCCAAAGCAATATGTTTTGGCTTCTGATTTCCCCCACCTTCTGTTGTGTTGTTTTTTTTAAGTTATTAAAAGGTGGGAGAAATACATCTAGATTTACAACCCTGACTTGAGTAGATGCAACGCTGCTCTATAACAGTGCAATTCTAAGGCAAGTTACACCCTTCCAAGTTCATTGAAATCAATGTGTTTCAAAGGGATTAACTCTCTTTAGGATGATAGCGTAAGATCCCTGCAAATATCATCTGTGCCTTGGAGCATCTCTGAATATATTTCACATTGTAAGCACCTTGGCTTCCAATTTGTGTGCACAATAGCCTTGACATTAAATAAGGGCATGTCTGCACATGAATATCTTGCAGTATCAGAACTGGAAATATTCAAAGTGCTGCTTATATTCTTTCTAGAAGAAGAGATTGGATATATACCTCGCTCTTCACTACCCGAAGGAGTCTCAGAGCAGCTTACAATCTCTTTTCCCTTCCCCCTCCCCACAACAGACACCCTGTGTGGTAGGTAGGGCTGAGATAACTCTTTTGCAAACTGCTCTTGAGAGAACAGCTCTGAGAGGACTGTGACTGACCCAAGGTCACCCATCCGGCAGCATGTGGAGGAGTGGGGAATCAAACCCATTTCTCCCAGGTTAGAGTCAGCACTCCTAACCACTACACCAAACTGGCTCTCTATGTCAAACATCAGAAATCTTGGACATGTAAAGTTTAAAAAGACTTCAAAAAAATTAATTCTTGGCCATCTCTACATTTGGCTATAACATGATTGAAATGGAAGGCCAGGAGCTGATACCATCATTTATTTGTTTACTTCATTTGTACACCACCTTTCTCTCCAACGGTAATCCATAATGCCTCACATCGATCTCCTTTCCTCTGTTTTATCCTGACAACCCCCCTGTGAGGTAGGCTAGGCTGAGAGTGTGTCACCCAGCGAACTTCCTTGGCAGAGTGGACATTTGAACCTGGGTCTCCCAAATCCTAGTCCAACACTCTAACCACAACATTATAAACATGGCTGTGTTGAATGGTCACCGTGTTTATCTCTTTTGAGTTTTCCATAGAAATGTCAAAGACTGTATACCTTGGACTCACAGCCTTTGAGCCCACACTTCACGGTTTTGTTTCCTTCTGTGTCTTTATTGCTGCCGGGTGAGATTTTGTGTCCAGGATCTGTTGAAGTTTACTCCCAGCCCACACAGACTTCTCCTTCAATAAATCTGCTACATCTTGAAGGTGCCACAAGGCTCCTTTTAGGCTTTACTAACACAGCTACCCTGCTGGAATTTGACACACTACAAATCACTTATAATATTGGCAGCCCCTGAGCTGGCTTGGCAATCTATAAGGCACAGACTACATTCAGGTGAGACAAACAAATACCAGTTTTGTTTGTGAGGAGAACAAGCCAAAAAATCATTGACTCCCCCCCCCCTCGGCTTGTACATAAAGCCATGAGTGAAGTCTGTGCGGCTGTGTGTGTAACACATCACAGTTTCTTGCGATGTCCAAATTGGTTCCCCCCCCCTCAAACTGGGATTCTAAACCAGGACTAAACTATGGATTACAGTGCGTCTGCCGTGAGTATAAATGGGAAATTTTCTCAGTGGAGGGTGGTAAGCAGTGGGGTACCGCAGGGATCAGTACTGGGTCCAATGCTTTCTGACTTGTTCATTAATGATTTGGAGTTGGGAGTAAGCAGTGAAGTGGCTAAATTTGCGGATGACATGAAATTGTACAGGGTGGATAGTAAGGCACTCCAAAGGGATCTGTTGAGGATGGGTGAGTGGGCATCAACATGGCAAAGGGGATTCAATGTGGCCAAAGTGCAAAATGATACACAGTAAGGCCAAAAATCCTAACTAGAAATATATGTTGAGGGGGTCCGAACTGACAGAGACTGACCAAGAGAGAGATCTCTTCCCCCCCCGCGCCGGCAACGGCGGCGAGGCCCATGCGGCTCTGAGTTACCGGGCCCACCAAACCTCCCCCACCCACCCACCCACAGCAACGGCAG
>NW_015164680.1:403362-406626 GCF_001447785.1 Gekko japonicus
TGGTGGGGGGGCAACAGTGGGAGGGCTTCTGGAGTTCTGGCCCCACTGGTGGACCTCCTGATGGCACCTGGTACTTTGGGCCACTGTGTGACACAGAGTGTTGGACTGGATGGGCCATTGGCCTGATCCAACATTGGCTTCTCTTATGTTCTTATGTAACTCTGTTTAGGATTTCACTAAAAGAATCCTGGTTTGTAAGTCAAAAATCAACTACAGTTGGCCAAAGCTTCCAGTTGAGACATCATAACAAACTGTCTTGCCTTTCAAACTTGGAAATATTTAATATTGGCTCCACACATGAAGGGATGAGGGAAGGAGAAAGAATTCAAGAACCCAAAGGTGTGACATGGATATGCTGTGAGAGATTCAAAGCAGTACCTGAGAAGAGTATTAATTATATACCTGCCGTTGATTGTAGACAAGGATTGCTAATGTGTTTCTGAGAGACCAAATGAGAGAGGGAGACAGACAGAGGTTCTTCTTTTGGCAGCTCCACCAGAGGCAAGGATTACAGACATTTCAATTCAATTTATTACAGGTCTTTATGACCGAAGTCTTGACCAAGAGGATACCAAAGGGGGGTAAAATAGGTACATAAAATAGACATAAATATGTCAAGGTACATAATAACAGTCACATAAAACCCAGGCTGAGCCCAGAGATTAAAAATTACCTAACTACACTTGGAGCGGAGCCAACTAACTAAAATCATCCGAAGATTAAAAATCGGTGTCGAAGTTTTCAGAAGTGCTGGACTTTTCAATGCTTCTTGAGAGCAGCCACCTTAGCCAAGAACCGCGCCACGTTAGCTGTTATCAGTCCATCGGCATTTGAGTCAGATAACAGTACTGAGAGCACCCAAGGTTGCGCGGGAAGATTCATCTTCGTGAGAATAGGAGAGATATAAGTGCCTCTAACTTGAGTCCAGTGGGGACAGCGAAATATCAGGTGATCTAAGGTTTCAATTTCATATCAAATGTGGACAGCCTGATGCTGAGAGCTATCGGCAGAATGGCAGCACTGCCAGTCTATCAAATGTGGACAGCCTGATTCTGAGGGCTATCGGCAGAATGGCAGCACTGCCAGTCAATCCCCTAAACAGAGCTGCCAAGTTCCAGAGGGCACCTGGAGATCTCCTGCTATTACGACTGATCTCAAGATGGCCAAACCAGTTCCCCTGGAGAAATGGCTGCTTTGGAGAATGGACTCTGTAGTATTATACCGTGCGGAATTCCCTCCCTTTTCCAAACCCAGCCTTTCCCAGGCTCCACCTCCCAAATCCCCAGGTGTTTCCCAACCCAGAGCTGGCAACCCTACCCCTTAGGGTTTTGCTCCAGCACTATCACCACACCGTGGGATCCACTGGTGGAACTCAGGAATATGTCAGTGTAACTCCAAGATATACTAATGTAATCCTTCATCAGGTCCCTGAGTACTTTCAGAACCTGGCCTTCAGATTGCTCTGAGTATATGACCACATGGGAGAAGGAGAAAAATCTAGACCTATACCACAGAAGCTCTGCAGGATGCTTCTGGGAAGCTGCCTGCCTTTGGTTTCTTGATGGGAGCAAGGAAACGCAAAGTGAGAGCAAATGGGCCCCAAACCCTTTATGGCTTTATCAATTATACAAGACATCCTCCATCCCTCCGAGAAATAAACAAGCACCCTACACAAGTACAAGCTTGTTGTTGACTGGTGTGACTTTATTGGCTTTGCTGTGCCTCCACAGCGCCTGGCTGGCTGCCGCCTCTGTGAGCACGGCCTAATATGCAAAAAGCCTGGAATAATGTGATCCACACTCCAAGTGCTCAAATGAGACACGGCGTTCATTTCCCTACTGACGTACATCTAACAAACTCTTTAGTTCCTATTCTGTGTCCATTTAGGAAAGCAAAAGAGGGGTTCTGTTTGTTCAGCCTGGTTTTGTTTCGAGTGGTGGGCACCGGTCCTAGTGTCTGTGTTCCCGTTATCTTGTAAAAAGCTGGTCATCTGCTCTCAGATTGGAACTGAGAGAAACCCGAGGCTACAGATGCCCAATGTGCAGCCCACAGGCCAACTGTGGCCTGCCTTATCTGAGACGCAGCCCACCTGGAATTTTTAGCAAACTTTTTTTAAGCTGTTTCAGTTTGATTCCAGTACAATTATACCTTGAAACTGGGTCATTATGAAGAATGAGTGACAAGACAGCCAGTGTCGTGTACTGGTTAAGAGTGTCAGACTAGTATCTGGGAGACCCAGGTTCAAATCCACTCTTGTGCCATGGAAGCTTGCTGGGTGACCTTTGGCCAGTCACACACTCAGTCTAATCTACCTCACAGGACTGCTGTAAGGATGAAATGGGGGAGAGCATGATGTAAGCCACTTTAGGTCCCCATTGATATAAATGTATTAAATGAAAAAATAAAATAAATAAAAAGAAAAATTGGTATGAATAAAGTCTCTGATACTGTCTGGACCAAGGACAGTCCCTCTCCCGCTCTCAGGCACTGAACTCACAGCCACCTGGGGGCCTTGGGGTTCTCACCAGGTCCTGGTCCTTTGTTAAGGCTCTTTGCTTCTGGGTTCCCTTCAAGGATGTAAGCAGACACTCAGCAAATACTCCCAACGCAGATTAAAAGTCGCTTCTGCCTTTATCCAATCATTCAAGCAATAAAGAGGAAACACTCTTAAAACTCGACAATGGCAAAAAAAAATCCCAACTACTTGTGCTGGGCAGAGGCTAAATCTCTGAGACATCAAATACTTGCAGGCTTCCCTCTGCTGGGTAATCATGCCACCAGTCACCAAGGCCTTGATGTATGTACCTACTCTCTGGTATCACCCCCGCCTCCCTCTAGATAGCTGACCACCAGATAAGGCCCCCAGGTGCTTTTAATTAACTAGGGAAAAGGCCCGTTGTGGAAATAAATACAACGGCCTCTAGAAAGAGGCTCTGGGCGGGTGCCCCGGCCTTGGACACTCAGTGTCAATTTGCTGTGGCGACCTCAGCAGGGTATAATGACACTGAGTCCACCATTTTCTCCAGAGGAACTGATCTCTGCTACCTAAAGAACAGTTGTAATTTTGAGTGATCTCCAGCCCTCACCTGGAGATTAGTAATTATGGTTCCCCAGAAGGGAATGGTTGGTTTGGAGGGTGGAGTACCTGTACGAGGTCCCACGCCTCCTGAAACCCCACCCTCTCCAGGCTCCATCCCTCACATCTCCAGGAATTTCCCACCTGGAGTTGGCAACCCTATCTCCTTCCCAGCCAATCATCAACCT
>NW_015164680.1:406678-431007 GCF_001447785.1 Gekko japonicus
GGGGACATGCAGATCTGTCCTCACAGAAGAGGGAGAGCTTGTACCTGAATAAAACTTGGTCTTAAAGGTGCCACTGGACTGTCTTGGACTGGAGGGGGGGGGGAACTCTGCAGCTTACCTGGCTGCTTCTTGCTCTGAGTGAGGGCTGCTGGGAGCAGGGGGTGGGGCTTGTTGCATGTGCCCGCCCCCTGGGCTCTTTACTGCCGGAGCTCCGCTCCTGTGTGCTTCTGCAGGAAATGACCCCTGGTCCTAGTCTACCTCACTGGGCTGCTGGAACAGCACAATGTATGAGAAGCCCTGTGAACAGTGTCAGTATCATGCAAATACTAAGCATTACTATTGGTTAGTAATGGGGTGGAAGATGACCTGGTGAACACTGTGCTCTTATTTATTTTATTAAATTTATACCCCACCCTCCCCACAAACATGCTTTTAAAAGGCAAGATATACATTTTAAAAAGCGATAAATAAGCAGTTGCTGCCAAAAATGTTGGCTCCAACAGGCTCAGGATTAGGTTCTGATTTCTTTGTGATTCCTCCAGCTGCCTCTTTTCCTTGCCCCTTTAAGAATAACCCTCCCTGGTTAACAACTCCTGTGCCTCTCCCTCTCTGCCTACTCAAAGGGATAAATCTCACAGAACGCTATAGGATTTCCTGCCGACTATCGTGCTTAACAACCATATCCTAATCTAAGCATATTTAACAGTATTCCCATACTAAATCTTCATTGTTTCCAGTGTGCTTTGTTGTTGTTGTTCAGTCGCACAGTCGAGTCCGACTCTTCGCGACCCCATGGATCATCTCCCGCCAGGCCCTCCTGTCTTCCGCCGTCCTCTGAAGCTGGCTCAATTTCATGTTCGTTGCATCGATGACACTGTCTAACCATCTCATCCTTTGCCGTCCCCGTCTTCTTTGACCTTCAATCTTTCCCAGCATCAGGGTCTTCTCCAGGGAGTGCTCCCTTCTCATTTGGTGGCCAAAGTATTTGAGCTTCAGTTTCATTATCTGGCCTTCCAGGGAACAGTCAGGGTTGATTTCTTTTAGGATTGACTGATTTGATCTTTTTGCAGTCCAAGGGTCCAGCTAAATGGATTATAGCTTTATTTTTTTTTTAATCAAGTTAAAACGATGCTTTTTCGCCCCACTGAAATTAACAGTATGCGCAGCCTGCTCTTAAGTACTTTGACGTGGAAGTAACTCCGAGTGAGCGCGACGATGCCTGTTCCCGAGTCTGCATTACAAAATATACCGTAAAGCCACTTTCATCCATATCCGCACGTTTGAAACGGCTTCAGTGAACTGCAGCCAGATTCAGAGCCCGATTCTATGCAGAATAGGTGAATTTATCCCTAAAAAGCGTAGCACGTCTAAGTGTACAATAAGATCGGGCTGCAGGATATACATCACTTGCAGCATCCACCGTCCGCGTCGTGAGCCGACTGGCCGCCCACACCGAACCTGCTCCGCTTTGTCTTGGAGCGGTCTCTTTTTCACCAATCGGAGGCCTGAGACAGAACGACACGGCTGGCTCGCAATTCCATACGATGACGTTATGCCCGCTCTACGGCGGCCTTCATAATGATCAAGACGCATGCGCGGCGCAGCGTTTTATTTGTACTAGTTCCGAGTTTAACTGCGCTCCGGTGCGTCAAAAGTGAGCACGTTTCCTGTTCTGGAAGGGATGCGCGGGTAGCTGAGTGGAGGTGAGATTTGCCGACTGAGAAGCGCAAGGTAGGAGTCAGTGTAGTAATCATCTTTCTTAGCTTGTTTATACTTCCGGGCAAATCGCGCCTGTATTTTTAATTAATTATTATTTAAGGTAATTTTTTTCTGGGGAGCTCACGGTGGCACACATGGTTCCTCTCCCTTCTGCGCTTTATCCTCACAGCAAACTTCTGAGGTAGGATAGGCTTAGGGATGCTACCCTCCAGGTGGGACCTGGGGATCCCCCAGAGTTACAGCTCATCTCCAGACTACATAGAACATTTCATCTGGGGAGAAAATGGTTGCTTTAGAGAGTGGACTCTATGGTGTACCCCACTGAGGTCCCTGTCCTCCCCAGGCTCCATCCCCAAATCTCCAGGAGTTTCTCAACATGGATCTGGCATAGGGTTGCTAGGTCCCCCCTGGCCACCAGCTGTTGGGGGTGGGGGGGTAGAATTGCCAGATCCAGGTTAGGAAACTGCTGGAGATTTGGGGATGGAGTCTGGGGAGGACAGGGACCTCAGTGGGGTGCAATGCCATAGAGTCCACCCTCCGGAGCATCCATTTTTCTCTAGGGGGAACTGATCTCTGTAATCTGGAGATGAGCTGTAATTCTGGGGGATCCCCAGGTCCCACCTGGAGGCTGGCATCCCTATCTGGCAATCTTCCCATCCCTGGTGGTGGTGGTGGTGGGGGACCTGGCAACCCTAGTCAGGCTGAGGGAAGGTAACTGGCCTAGGGTCCCCCAGTCAGCTTGATGGCTGTCTGAGGATTTGGATGTGGATCTCCCAGATCCTGTGTAGTTGCTGTAACCACTGTAGCCACACTGCTGTGGCCTGTTTCTTCTTGCTGAGGCCATGTTGCCTGTTATTATTCACATAGCTGGCACCTAGTCTCTTATGTCACTTGCATGGTGTAGTGGGATAAGGTCTTAGACTAGGATCTGGAGATCCTGGTTGAAATCTCCATGCAGGGTTGCCAGCCTCCAGTTGGGGCCTGGAGATCTCCTGAAATAATAGCTGATCTTCTCCAGACAACAGAGGTCAATTCACCTTGAGAAAATGGCTGCTTTGGAGGGTGGATTCTATGGCATTATACCCTGTTCAGTAAATATTAAGTGCTACTGTTGTTCCTTTTTTCTGTGCACACTGCTTCCATAGCAAGTGAGACCCTGTATGTGATATTGGCAGCATAGAGGAGAGTTGGCTACACATGTATATTCTATTCTTGGGCCCCTTTTCTGTTTAAAAAGTGAAAGGACAGGAGGAATCTCTGATTGACATAAAGCATGCTGTGTGAAGGGGGTGTATGGCCAAGCTTGCCAAGACACCCCTCATAAATATGGGACTGTGATACTGAACAGTGCATGAATCACTTCTGTGGGGTAGTAAGAGAAGTCCTCTTTGTCTAAGGGATGAAGAAAAATGACAGTTAACTTCCTAAAAGATTTGGCATTGAACACAGAAGTAAAGTAACAGTCAAAGAATGCCAATGGATTCTAAAAGGTGGTTGGCATTCAGATTTCTTTTCCTTTGCATGTTGGGACACTGGAAACCCATGGTGGTCTAAGGAAAGTAAAGGTAAAGGTTTCCCTTGCTCGAAAGCCAGTCAATGCCAAAAATGGGGGGGGGGGATTGCATCAGTTCAGAATGTAACAACTGAAATATCCAAAGTGCTTAAATCCTTCAGTCCCGGACTGTGTAATCAGAACTAGAGTAGTGCCTGTGTAAGTTGAACAGAAGAACCCCATCCAATCATTAAAGAGAAACAGGGGAAATGATGGAATATGGCCATGCACAAGTGGAACCAGATTATGGAAACAGGATTCATTGCAAAAATTCCAATGTTTCCTGCAGAATCCTGATTGTCCTTCAGTCCTTGTGGCATTTGAAGAAAATATGGGAAATGAATAGTCAACTTTTACTATGGGCTAAGTTAAGCCTTTTTAGTAACTAAGGGATGGGCCTTTGTGCACTTCCCATTTATCACTATTGCCATCCTTCCTTTCCATTCGTATTATTCTGTCATTCCACAGGTCCTGCTCTTCCTACCCTCAAGAAATCTACAAATGTACTAAGTTACCATTGTATCTTTCTGAGTAGAGAATTGTGGGATTTTGTGGTTAAGATCCTGAAGTGCAGACTGGAAGGTCAGTAGTTCAGCAGTTCACGACCTGAATGCCGCATGATGGAGTGAGCTCCCGTCTCTGGTCCCAGCTCCTGCCAACCTAGCAGTTCGAAAGCAAGAAATTGCAAGTACCGCTTCGGTAGGAAGGTAACAGCGTTCCGTGCACCTCGGCACCTAGTCATGCTGGCCTCATGACCACGGAAACATCTTTGGACAGCGCTGGCTCTTTGGCTTAGAAACGAAGATGAGCACCGCATCCCTAGAGTCCAGTTTGACTGGCTTCCGAGCAAGGGGAACCTTTACCTAATACGTAGATGTTTATTTGGATGTTGCAGTGGCCCACAGTGGTGTTCCTCTCTAAGCATCTCTGTTGGCTAAGTTAGCTGGTTGCCGTTTTGATGCACAAATGCGCACCACAAGTTACCCCCATCACATTTAGAAACTAAATTTGCTCCACTACCTTTATGGGGTTACCTGTTACCCTTCATGTTAACAAAGTCTTTGTTAAGTTGGTTGAAATCTGCTTGGCTCCATCCTGCTACCACCAGCCTTGTTCTCTCAGATGCATGTTTAATAGTTTATACTTGTGAGGTTGGCTCTTGGGAAACCTGGTTTAAAAGGCAAGGACTTTAAACATTATTGCAACCACTGACACCTGTTGAACTATTCCCAAACTTCAGCACAGGAGCTAAACCTCTATGACAGAGGCTCTCCAAGAGATGGTTGTGTAGGTATTGCCCTCTCCTTGTGTCCCCCAGGGTCAAGGATGAGGCACATGCAATAAAATGAAATGGTAAAGTGAGATGTGAAAATTCTGAACTGTGTCACTTCTCACTCCAGGTGGAGAAGGCAAAGCAATCCTTTAAACTAAAAATCCTTGTGCATCTGGATTGGTATGCTAAACTTGTCTTTCTAAAGTGCTTGTTTAATGTATGTGGGGGAGCATCTTACATAGTGGGACATTTGAAGACATGATGCCGCCTCTGTGGTCCAGAGTGGAGTACTATGGTCCATCCCACCAACTTAAGCTGCTTCATGGGCAGAAGGTGCAAAATCCTGACTTTTGTGTCAACCCCATTGCTTTATACCCCGCCTGTACCATCTCCACCCAAAAGGTCTTCCTACATTCTAGTCTCAGTAGTGGTGGATGCCTTTCAGCACACAAGCAATGTTTCATTCACCGATCCAATATCTCTACTTGGTTGGGGCTGGGGTCTCAGTTGCACGTTGCTCTGCCCCGTGAGCCCATTCAGTGCTGGAGCAGATTTGCTGGTTTCTTTTTTTCTGGGGGCATTCTTGAAACTGTAGACTGTGTCAGGCCTCAGAGGAGCCAAGTTTGTACCATGAGGAATTTGCTAGATAAGAGATTCCACAGAATGGACTGGTGAAAGGGGTTGGTTACACTGGACCATGTAAGGAAGTTAGTTATGACGAGGCCATGAAAATCCTATGTTTTCTGGGTGGTTAGGCAGTAGGGATGTGTGTTTCCGGAATTTCCTTGCTGAAGTTGCCTGTGCTGTTAGTTTAGCTCCTCCTGTTTGAAACAGTTCCTTTTTAAAGAAGCTTATTTTGGACAAAACTTGGTAGCTTGTAGTATCATTAATATAATTCAATGATTAGGTAAAGGTAAAGGTTCTCTTGCTCGAAAGCCAGTCGAATCCGACTCTAGGGTTGCGGTGCTCATCTCCGTTACAAAGCCGAAGAGCCAGCGCTGTCCGAAGACGTTTCCGTGGTCATGTGGCCGGCATGACTAAACACCAAGGTGCATGGAACGCTGTTACCTCCCCACCGAAGTGGTACCTATTTATCTACTTGCAATTTCTTGCTTTCGAACTGCTAGGTTGGCAGGAGCTGGAACTAGAGATGGGAGCTCACTCCATCATGCGGCACCTGGGTCTCGAACTGCTGAACTACCGACCTTCCACAGCCTGCAGTTCAGCGTCTTAATAGGTGACTTTGGCAGACGAATCTCTCAAACCAACCTACTTAATAGGCTGGTTGAGCAGGTAAAATGGCGAAGGGAAAACTGGGCATGCCCACCAGAACTCCTTGGACGAAGAGCAGGCTAAAGATGGACTCCTCCCCACCACCACCACCCCAGTCAAGTCAAGACTCTCACCATGTAAACTGCATTTGTTCTTATGGTGTTGTTGCCAGCCCTAAGGGTTCTCATTTGAATGCAGGTGGTGAGAAAGAGACCAAGCAGTTGCCCAATGGAATCATTACAGAGTATCTTGAAATCTGCATGGGTGAGATTGCTCCACAGAGATTGGAACATGGCAAGGCTATTCTGAATTCAACAACATTTTTTTTTGCCATCAAGTCGCAGCCAAATTGTAGCAACCCCACCCCACAGTGTTCTCAAGGCAAGAGACGTTCAGAGGTGGCAACCCTGGGCTTCCTTAGTGGACTTCTGTTTAGCCTCTGAGATCTGAGGAGATCGGGCTAGCCTGGGCTGTCCAGGTCAAAGCAACAGGCTTTCCTGACTGTTCATTGTGGATTGACTGGTATGTGAACTAGTATGGAGACTGCCTTGTGTGAGTTGGTTTGGCTGGTAATATGAGGGTTAAAAAATGCTACAAGAAAATATAGCCATATAGAGCAGAGGTGGCTAGGAAGATGCATGTGAGCAAGATCTGGCCCTGACAACACTGTTAAATGTTACCACATTTGTATTTGCCCCCTTCCTCCAAAGTTCTCCTCCTCCTTATTTTTAACCAAACTTTTAATCAAAGTATGGTTAGAAAGCAGTAACTGATTCTACCCTTTCACCCTGCGCTTCTCTTGGGTCTTCTGTCATGTCCAAACACATTACTTTATTGGATGACGGTGCTTGTGTCTTCTGGCCATTTATTTTATATTTCATCCTGCCCTTTTCCCATCACTCCCTCCTTCTGTGAAAAAGGCGAGGCTGAGAGAGTGTGGCTGGCCCAAGATAGTCCAGTAAAGCCCAGGCCCGTAGCCAGGGTATTTTGATTTTGGGGGGGAGCTTTTAAAAAGTCGGGGGAGGCACTGAAATTCACACGTGGCTCCCACTTTTCCCCCAAAGCATTTAAAGGGTCCCTCCCCCCACTTCTCCCCCAAAGTATTTAAACTTTAAGTGCTTTGGGTGAAGAGCGGGGGCCGCATGCCAGCTTGGAGTACAGGTGTGTGCGTGGCCTCCCCCTGCTTCTCCCCGGAAACCATGGGGCCTGGGCTCCAGGAGGCCCCACCATAGCTATGGGCCTGGATTTGCCCCTAGGCCACCCTGATTCCAGTCCAACATGCTGATCAGTACAGCACACTAGCTCTCTAAGGTGTTCAGTCTAACGCAAAAAGATGTTAGCTATCTGTGGCGATATGGAATATCATAAGCAAAGGAAGCCAGCTTCTGCCCGATGGGTTTACAGTTTAAAATTCGGTAGTGGAGGAGGTAATGGAAGGAAGGTTAATGAGACCAATCTAAGCCATTGCAGCTGCCTGTACTTGAGCTTTGTGTCCGTTTGGGGGTGCGTGAGGACTAAGGGTCCTTTGTTTTTAGGTGTTCTAAATTTTTATGTAAGCTGCCCTGAGCCTGCCTTTGCGTGGAGGGCAAGGGTATAAATCAAATAAATAAATAAACAAACAAACAAGGGTCCACAGGGAAGGAAACTCATCAGCTTCTTTTGGGGGAGGGGCTGTATTGACCATCCAGGCCCATCTGCAGCAGCAGGACTGAGCCAGTGTGGTACAGTGGTTAGAGTGTCAAGACTAGGAACTTGGAGACTCGGGTTCAAATCCCCACTCTGCCGTGGAAAGTTGCCGGGTGACCTTAGGCCTCTTGCACACTTTCAGACGAACCAAACTCACAGGATTGTTGTGGGGATAAAATGGAGGGAAGAAGAACAATGTAAGCAGCCTAGGATCCCCACTGAAGAGAAAGGTAGGGTGTTCATGAAGTAAATAAGACTGTCTGGGGGTAAGGAATTTTTGCCCTCACCCCCCCTTTTTTTACCGCCCAGTCTTCCCGCACTGCTGCAGCGATTAAGAAGAGCAACTAGGACTCTTTTTTAAAAAAAAAATTGAGGTCCAAAGGAAGACAGTGTTTTAGAATATAACTTAGTGAGAGCCTTCGACTTCCCAGTATGCCAATGAGATGGGAGATGCAATTCCTAAAAGAGATCGGCATCGTCCCTTTTTGATTGGGCCATGAAAACTAACAGTAGTAGATTGCCACAGCCCTTCCTACGTACCACTTGCAGTTTCCAAGCAGCCCTCTCTTCTTTTCTCTAGCAGTGAGGCACGCATAGGCCCCTTTAGCCTTCGGAGATGTCCTCCAGCCTTTCCAACTACGCCTTGAGGATGGCCCGCCTGAGCGCACGGATATTCGGAGAAGTCGCTCGGCCGACCGACACAAAGTCCATGAAGGTCGTGCAGCTGCTCAGCGACTTGCCCATGGCCAAGCGGAAAGAGGTCTACGACTGGTATCCTCCCCACCGTACCTACGCCAACCTGATGAGGAAACTACGCTTCTACGGCCTCTACAGGTAGTCCGGGCCACTGGGGGTGGGCGGGTGAGTGAAGGCACGGTCGAAGACCCCAAGGAAAAGGGGGTTTCGTGCTTGGTTAAGGAAGAAGGAGGATTGCTGAAGGACTGCAAAAGGTGCGAATGGGATGGGCCTCCTGCTTGGGTTTCATGTAGCGCAGGGGTAGATCTCATGCATCTGTGGGAAACCCAGATTCAAGCCCTGGTGTCTTCTGTGAAAGGATCTGCGTATGCATGGAAAGGCAGTTACTTGAGACCTTGAAGAAATGCTTTTTGGCTTAAGTAGATCCTTGATCCCTCCTCAAACTTTTAATGGGGCCATACTTTGAAATGAACAAAGCCTGATGAGCAAGGGCAGTACGTTCTACTCACTGTCACTGCTGTGATTTTGCGTAAGCCGAAATACAGAGAGAGAGGCTCATTAATGCCCTGTACCCTTATTCTACCCCGCCCCCCCATGCACATATGTGATGTGGACAGCTACAGTGGCGCTGGCCAAGTTCTTCCCTTGGCTGCTTGGTCCCATGCACAAGGAGAAGAGGATAAGTGCTTTGATTTATACCCCGCCCTTCATTACCCGAAGGAGTCTCAGAGTGGCTAACAATCACTTTCCCTTTGTCTCCCCACAACAGACACCCTGTGAGGTAGGTGGGGCTGAGAGAGCTCTCTGGAGACGTGCCCTTGAGAGAACAGCTCTGAAAGAACTTATGGCTGACTCAAGGTCACTCCCAGATTAGAGTCCGTGCTCTTTACCACTACCCCAAACCAGCCTGAGGGTCCAAAGGCAAGGACTTGGCCTGAGCTGCTGTGGCTGTTTGCATTGCATGCACGTGTATGTGGGGCAGAGAGAGTTGAAGAGCCATGCGCCTGGGAGTGAACAGCAGAGGAAGCTGCTCTGTATGAGCCCTTGGCTTCTCATGCTGGAGAGGAGGGGTTTAGAGAGCCCTTTGCCAGAGTTTTCATGGAGGCAGTCATTTAAGGTGCATCATATTTATCTGGATATTTAGACCCTGCTTTTCTCTCCAAGGGCAACCTAAAGCCACATACAGCGTTTCAGGCTGTGTATGAATGGTTGGCGCACCCAAGACCACCCAGTGAGTTTCCATGGCAGGTTCAAAACCAAGTCTGCCAGCTCCACCACACCAGAGCAACTCTGGCTGTACTAAGGGACAGGGTAGGATCTTGGGCCCAGGCCCACTGAGAAGCTGCTAAGTGATTGAACCAGGGCAGCTAATGCCCCCTTCCTTCCTTATTTCTCAGATGTCCCTACCCACCTCAGCAAGCCTCTGGGGTAAGGAGGGTTAGGTGTTCTCGCTCCTGGGGCAGGGGAGTGTGATGGGGAAAGGTAAGCAAGGGCTAGGGGCTGCAGGCTCAGGTGTCACCCCTTGTTGAGTCCTCGCTGGGGGCAGCTGCTTCCAAATGGGCCTTACCTGCAGACACAACACAGTGCCTCCCCTGGTCTTCTGAGGCATCTCCTGCAGCAAGAAGACCGAGAAACGCTGGGATCAGCGCCTTGCCAGAGGGAAGAGTTGCTGTTGGGTTTCAGTCTGCATAGAAAGAGGATTTGCTCCGGGAGTAGCTACAGGGAGAGGTTGCCAAGTCCGGTGGCCTGACTGAGATATTAGTCTTTCAGTGGAGAACAACCTGAAGCCCCCGATTCCCCCCCCCTCGAAGTTGCCGTACACTTAATCAGACCACTGGTTGATAAAGGTCAGTGTTGTCTACTCTGATCGGCGGAAGCTCTCCAGGGTCTTCCACATCTCCTACGATCTCATCTCTGTTAAATGGAGATGCCCAAGATTGAACCTTGGACGTTCTGAATGCCAAGCAGGTACTCTACCACTGAGCTGTGGCCCCCTTCTCCATCCATAATTCTTCTAAGAGACCCCTGCATTGCTTTAGTCATTTGCAGAGTGCTGCCACCAGTTCGCTCTCTGAAGGGCAGCAACTACTCTGGGGGAGTGAATGGCCACTTGTGTACGTTGGCTTTGGGAGGGGGGGGGGGACTGGGGCAAGCTAGACCAGTCACTCGAGGTAGGCAAATGCAGGAGGGCTGGAGCCGCACTCCTTCTTTGCTGAGAGCATCTCCTGTTTCCTTAAATATCTCCCCAACAGTGAGTTAAGCAATGAAATATTGCTCCTCCAATACGGCACGGGCTTCAGAGCTTCTAAGAGACGGTATAGGTTTCTATTTTTAATCCTGCATAGGGGCCATCCAGGTGTTCTCTGTGCTTCTTGGGAGTGGAGGGAGGAGAGAGCGGAACGGCAAGCCCGCCTCTTGCAGTGCTCTCTGTTTTAGCTGCTCCCTTGCTCAGAAGAAGCCAACACAGGATCACACTGTTGCTTTTCTCAGAAATGCATTTGGCTGCAGGCAGTAGACGCTTTGACGGGGGTGGAATAAAATTAAGGCCTGAGAGGCACTTTTGTGAACGTGTAACAATATTAGCAGCTCGGCAACCCTAGGCTGGCGATGTTGTCTTGCTAATGGACAGGTACGGCTGCTGGGGAAGTAAATCAGAATGGAAACTTAAATTCAGTCCAGGGCTTCTTAATCAAAAGGAGGTTTATTAATAGACTTTAAGCCTGTTATGCTTGCTGCAGCCAAATAAGGCCTGTGCGAAGTCTTCCCACACAGGTTGCGTGAAAGGCCCCCTTTCCACCTGACCTCCTGAGATTTCTGACGTGGATCAAGACTCAATAGTGTCCTGTTGCCAGAAGGTTACTAGCTTAGCAGCGTTTTGGGAGAGAATGTAAACGGTGGGCAGAGAAAGCAGTCTGTGGTGTGGGGACAGAAAGCTTTCTTCCTTAGCTGCACAGAGAGGTTGTCTTAGCTACTGCTTTTGAACGTTCCCGTTATGTGATGCGAAGCCTGGATTTCTGAAGCTACATTGGTTTTCTTCCATGAAACAAAAGCAGGATTAAAGCCCTCATGTTGTGGAAAGGGGTTTTGGAATATTTGCTGATGGCTCCAAAACGGGGTAAAATAACTACTTTTCACAGCAGGAAGGTATGAAGCTGCCTTCAACAGAGTCAAACCACAGGTTTGACTAACCTCGCAGTATCTGCTGGCTGGGATCCAGACTAAATTCTCAATTCCTGCCCAATCTGCCTTCCTGCTGCAAAGCCTGTCTTCTCATTCCTCAGAGTTCCTTCCCACCCACTCCCCGAGCGGGGGGGGGGCAGCAGGGGGGCAGGAGAGTTTCATTCTGGCCTTGTAACATTTTGTCTGGATCCAACTCACTGACTGGCAGTGACTGGTCAAAGGGTCAGACGGAGGCTTTTCTCAGCCTTTGCTGTCTGAAATCCACTTTCGTTGGAGAAGGCGGGACCCTCTGCAGCCAAAGCACTGGCTGCGTTGCATCGCTGTGGCTCCCCCACCCAAACCCATCTCATGGCTTCCCGTTTCATTCTCCTTCCCCTGATCTCATCCCAACCTGCTCTGGCTTTTCCTACCACCCTGGCGTTAACCTGCCAAAAACTTCACACTTGGCAGAGGCTCTGGGGCTACTTTACATGCTCTGTGCTTTGTACACGGATGTAACTTCCTGCAGGCACTTGCTTTGTGTGAAGTAGCCTTTAAGATTAAATGCAACAAGTCTGTGCAAGGCAGATATTTGCAAATCTCTTATCTGAAGGCTTTGGATCAAATCCAGCTTTCTTGGTGCAGTTTCAGGTGCAGTTTTTAGGCCTTTTTCTATAGACTGTGGGTCCAGTTCAGGTGTGATCCAGCACCATATGCATACATTGAGTTGTACTGAGCATTTCGTTACCTGCTCCTCTTTCTCCCTCTCCCCATTTACCTTTCAGATTCCTCTAATTCAGATTGATGTGAGTGAGAGCTGAAAAAGGAAGGCAAACCTGCAAAGAAAAATGTTACTGGCTGACATTGTCAGTCATGTTGCTTTGTGGATTAAGGGTAGATGGATGATACTGGGATCTGATACCTGATTTCACGTTGGATCATAGGTTCCACAGTTCATAATACAAAGAGTGCAGCGCTTTGGGGTTTCATAAGGAAGCTAGTTACTTTCAAGAGAAAAATGGAGCCTTTCACTTTCTTTGGTCTGAGAATTACAGGTACAATCAGTAGCCTCATTAATGGGAGGTGTAATGGACCTCTAAGTGAAAGAAATTAGGAAATTGGCTCTGCTGGAGAGGGTAAAAGGATATGGTTCCTCCCTGCCCAACATCCAGCCCCTTGTTCACTATTGCACTATATCTCCAGCACGAAGGGGCAAACCAATTTCAGGAAATGTGCAGTTAACTGACGGCAAAGAGATGCTGCTTCTGTTGCCTCATTCAGTCTCATCCGCTTCTGTCGACTTTTCCAAACTACATGATTGTTGATCCCCTTGATAGGGGTTTAGGGACTGCCGGGCCCCCAGCTGTTAGTTTGGCATTCTCTCTTTCAAAAGCTTGGGCCTGGAGGGAAAGGGGTTCTAAACAAGTGGAGTCAATTCTCATCTTTCTGGTTGGATGTTTATAGGGAAAATCCAAAAATTCTGGGATATGACTTGCAAACATTCTTTGCCAAAAACCACACCATCTCTCCACTTAAAGGATTTCTGATCAATGTTGCTGAGAAAGACCTTTGGTTGAGACCTGGTGTTGAGTTTTGCAATTGGTGTGTTTGACAGCTCTAATTGAGTCTCTCTGTGTTTAATACTTAGTGTATTATTATTATTAGCTAATAGAATAATTCTTTAGAAGCAGAAAGCAATATCTATGCCACATACTGAAATATGGAGTGAAACAATATGAGAATTTGCAGTCAAAGAAAGAGTAGCCTTTATTAGACAAGGAACCACTGTGAAGTATCATGACATTGGTCTAATTTGTGGATTTACCTGGACATAAATAAACGTTAAAACTCCAGACGCCGAACTGAAATCACTCCCCATTTCGGACTGCCTGGCTCCCTCATGCGCAGGGAAGGAAGGAGGGGCGACTGATCTGGAGAGCGGAAGAGGCTGCCAGCTAGAGTGGAAACCGTTGCTGTGCTGCGTTAAACTTGCTGCCTTGTGGGGTGCAGGCTGTCTGGCTTTTGTATACTTACATATAAACATGGATTGCTGCCGTTTCTCCTACTGGGGGTGGTGCTGCATCTGCATACTCCATTGCCATCCTTAACATTTGAGTGGAGAACCCATAGCACAGTGTGGGACTGAGGCTTTGCATGTTTAAACTCCCTGGCTGTTGCCCCCCCCCCCCCGTGCCAAAGCGTTTCTTGCACCACGGCTGGGAATTAAAGTCTGTCCCCAAGAGCTGCTGTCGTTCAGACAAGACCGTAATTGATTCCATGCAGTGTTAGATAGCTTCATTCCTTAGACCATGGGTGTGGGGTGTTTAATTATCGTGCAGCATTTAGCAGTTGTGCGTGTGTTATGCATAACAGTCTTGTGTTTAGAGAGATGCTAAGCATCATGCCATCTACCCCTTAACAGCTTTGTTGAATACCCTCATCCTTAGTTTTTAACCTGGTTTTGCTTCAGGAGATGTAGGTATTCACTGATGGTATTCTGATCACTTCCCATGTTGTAGCAGACCCACATTCAACTTTCCTAGGAAGGCACTTCCAGATGCGGCTTCCGAGGAAATGAATGGAAAATCCACGGTCTCATGATCAAGGAATAGTCTTGCATCTTCTTGCCCGCCTCGAAGGCTTACATCTCTCCCCACCTTGGTATCTGAAGAAGTGAGGAGTGACTCATGGAAGCTCATACCCTACCACAAATGTTGTTAGTCTCTAAGGTGCTACTGGACTCTTAACTCTTTTCTATCTCGCTCCACTGTTAGCATCAGAAACATAAGTTCAATAAGAGTTCAGAAGCTTGCACCCGTTTGCAGTGAGCCTTAAATAAACAGTACCTACATTACTGCCTTCTGCCTTAAAGGATCTTGCCATCCTCACAATTCTAGATTTTAAAAGAAAAGTTTGCTCAGAATCAAAGTATAAAGGTAGACTTTCTCATATCTCATCTACTGGAGAGCATCACCTGCCACTGGTTCTTCTGGTTTAGAATAAGAAAATTTCTGGGCAAACAGGAGTCTGGGTTTTTGTCAGTCCTTAAGGTGACACGAGATTGTGTGTGTTGAAGCAGGCTGAATATGGCTCCTCCTCTGGGATTATTAGGAGCTGTGGTGGCTCAAGTGGTTAAGACGCTGAACTGCAGGCTGTGGAAGGTCAGTAGTTCAGCAGTTTGAGACCCGGGTGCCGCATGACGGAGTGAGCTCCCGTCTCTAGTTCCAGCTCCTGCCAGCCTAGCAGTTCGAAAGCAAGAAATTGCAAGTAGATAAATAGGTACCACTTCGGTGGGAAGGTAACAGTGTTCCGTGCGCCTTGGTGTTTTGTCATGCCGGCTACATGACCACGGAAATGTCTTCGAACAGCGGTGGCTCTTCGGCTTGGAAACGGAGATGAGCACCGCAACCCTAGAGTTGGACTCGACTGGCTTTCGAGCAAGGGAACCTTTACCTTTACCTGGGATTATTACCTGTTCTAAAAAAGAAGCACTCCTGCTTTGAGTGGAAATGCCACAAATTGACAAACCCATTTGTTGCGTGCCCAGTCTAGGTGGTGCAAATCAGTTCCCCGGTAGGAGCCGTGTACCCACTGGCCCTGTCCTAGATGCTGCCCCATTTTACATACTTCCTGCACAGAAAGCTTAGTGAAGCATGCCTCCAGCTGCCTGGCATGTGCATTGGGGAGCCAGTTTGGTTTAGTGGTTAAGAGCACGGACTCTGATCTGGGAGAACCAGGTTTGATTCCCAATTCCTTCACATGTAGCTGGTGGGTGGACCTTGGGTCAGTCACAAGTTCTCTCAGAGCTGTTCTCGCAAGAGCAGTCCTTGAAAGAGCTCTTTAAGCCCCATCTACCTCACAGGGTATCTGTTGTGGGGAGGGGAAGGGAAAGGAGTTTGTAAGCCGTTCTGAGACTCCGAGTGAAGGGTGAGGTTTAAATCCAGTCTCCTTCCTGAACATCCAGGGGATACATGTTTTACGTAGGAGGAGGTGGTACAGAAAGCGATACACAACGAGTTCACCTGTCCATTCAGCAGAGTCTCTTTCCATTGCCTTTCCCTCCTCTCTTGTGTCCTTCTCCTCCTTAGAGATGAGCATGAGGATTTCTCGGAAGAGATGAAAAGACTGCGGAAGCTACGTGGGAAAGGACCACCGAAGAAAGGAGAAGGAAAGAGAGCGATGAAGAGAAAATAGCACCATCCCTGTATTTAATAAAATGTTTTTGCGTCATTGAATAATTTAATTTGATCCATTTTTTTAAAAAAAAATCCTCTTTCTCCAGAGTGCTCAGGGTGGCCGATATCATGGATTACCTGCGCTTTGTCCTCCCAACTGTTTTCATGGTAACTGGGGATATGAACCTGGGACTCCTCTGCCTTAATCTAATTTTGGCTCCAGCACACCATTCCACAGTGGTCCCAACATCTTTGTGTGTGTGTGCTTGTAAGCCTGGATGTCATGGTGACTTCTGGTGACCCCTAGTGGGGCTAGGATGTTTTCAGAGAGGTGGCTTGATTGCCTGCCTCTGCATCCTGGCCCTGATATTCCCGAAATCTTTGAGTGGAGAGCCAGCTTCCACTTACTTTTCCATTTGGAGGAGAATTTGTCAAGGAGAGGCATCCTTCGTTGTACCCACAGTGTCCCTGAGAGCCTCTTCCCTGATGTGTAGTTCAATTTCAAAAAGAAATCGTTATTTATATAGAGGGTGATTAAAATGTGGAACTCACTGCCAGAGGATTTAGTGATGGCCACAGGAATAAATAGCTTTAGAAGGAGATGTGGGGGGGAGGTATTTGTGAATTTCCTGCATCGTGCAAAGGGTTGGACTGGATGGCCTTGGAGGTCCCTTCAAACTCTATGATTCTATTATTCTATTTTCCATGAATCTGTCAGTGGCCACTAGCCTTGGCGACTGAGGCGAACTTCCACATACCTCTGAATCCTGGAGGCAGGAAGCAACATCAGGGGAAGGCCTCAGTCTCTATGCCCTGTTGGCTGCTCAGAGGAGCTGGTTGGCCACTGTTTGAGACAGGAAGCTGGACTAGATGGGCCACTGGTCTGATCCAGCAGGGCCTTATGCTCTTAATGTATGTAGGTGAGGCCAGCAGCATACTTCTTGCCTGGCCGACAAGAACAGCAATGAGAAACTGGGAAAGATCCACCAAACTGATGTAGCCCATGCTTGCTTTGTTTGTTATGCTGGAGTGAGGATTTGAACATGGGTCTCTTAGGTCCTTGTGTGTCACTGGAGCCACTGCAGTGGTTCTCAAGCAACCCAAGTGCTTAAAGTACTTCACACAGTAATCCTTATAAGGCCAGTATTCCCAGCCTCTTAACAGTAAGTATATATAAGAGGTAAGTAGTGAAGTGTAGCCATAACCTGGATGGCCGAGGCTAGCCCGGTCTCATCAGATTTCGGATGCTAAGTGGGGTCACTTAGAGTGGCGGACTCTGATCCAGAGAACCAGGTTTGGTTCCCCACTCCTCCACATGAAGGGGAAATCAGCCCCACACACTGTGCCCCCCACTCCATTTGCAAAGGGTCTTTTTGCAAGTTGAGCATGTGACTGCCCCTCTCCCTCCCTCCTGTTAGGTTTAAATGGCCCTCCTGATGGTCTGTGGGCGGAAGGAGAGGAAGAGGAGGTGGTCGGGCAGGTAGTTGCTCTTGGAGGTGGGGCTTCCCCTGCCATCCAGCTGGCTGGGGGCGGATTGGAGCCCCCAAAAGTGGGTGAACCCTTCCCCGGGCCTGGGGGCTGGCAACCCTAATTTTAGCCCAGTTTTCCAGCCTGTCAAGATCATCCTGTATCCTGACTGTCTTCTACCATATTTGCTACCCTTCCCAATTTAGTATCATCTGCAAATTTAATAAGCATTCCCTCTATTCCTTCATCCAAATAGTTATAAAGATGTTGAAAAAAACAGGTCCCAGGACAGATCCTTGAGGCACTCCAATATATTACAATGGAATGGTTCAGGAAGGTGCTTTTTACACAGAATGGGGCTGTGGACTAGGCCATGCGTACAGTGTGCATTATATGTTCAGTGTATAGCATTGTTTAACGTAACGTCTAATACTTTTAGCTTTGTTTCAAATTTCTGTAATCATAGTCCTATTTCATTGCTTATGAGACATCTCATCTTATAGATTGCATTGTTTTACACTACTTAATTCACCTTGAGTATCAGTGAGAAAGGTGGACTAGAAATAAACCAAATTAAAAATTAAAAAACACCTGTATAGTAGAGTTGGATGGGGGGGGGGGGATATGCCACAGCAGAAATTAGGTGAGTAGGAGGGTTTGTAGAATGCGTATCCAGAAAGTTCCAGAAAAGGATTTCAAGATCAGTGAAAATAATGGGAAAAGCCAAAGTTTGTGACTTGTATTTCTTTTTTCACTTTTCTACCATAACTCTTACATGCAGTGTGTGTACTCCAGAAGTCTCTTGGGGCTCCTTGTGGGTGAAATCCGTGAGTTTAACTGCATAGATCACATTAGCAGTGGGGAAAACAGGAGTGTGGGGAACGAAGAGTCAGTTCTTAATTAAAATTGCCTCCAAGCGGTGAGTCCAGAGCTATCCTCCCTCATGCCCATGCTGTGGTACACAGCGGGCATTGTATGAGTCAGGCTATCCACAGACATAGCGGCAGTGATCTGGCAGCAATTTCTACTGTCACAGTGGTGTTGATTCAAACTGATGCTCTCCTGGGACTCAGTGACTGGGCCATCTGTTTTGTCATCCACGTGACTGCACCCGTGGGGATGGGCAACACACGAAGGCAACGACTTGTGTGGACTGACCCACATGTGATGAACATGTGCGAACCACACAGCCCATAGTGACTTATCACAAGTCACCAAATAAGTTTCATAACTCTTGTCACAATTTAATGCCCAGCATGATGGAACCCACATCATAGTAGTTCTGTTCTATGCCTTCACATCTGGCATCACATCACAAAATCAGTTCCAGAAATTACCTCAGGTGAAGCCAGGGGTCATTTCGTAGAAAAAGAGCTAGGGAAACTCATTAGCATAACTCATTAGCATATGCCACACCCCCTGACATCACCGGAAGTGTGTCATACGGCCACACCCCCTGACATCACCGGAAGTGTGTCATAAGGCCACACCCCGTACCTCACCCGGGGGAACTGCGATCCCCCGCGATCCCCCCCGAAAAGACCTTTGGGTGAAGCACATGTGAACCTGGTGGTCCAGCCCATCTCTCAGAGTAAGCTCCTTCACTCTCTTGTGGTAATAGTATGATCTTATGGTAGCTGTGTTATATGTAAGCAACAGCGATGCCAGCCGCCAGGTGGGACCTGGGGATCCCCCAGATTTATAGTTCCAGACAAGAGAGATCAGTTCCCCTGGAAGAAACGGATGCTTTGGAGGGTGGGCTCTATGGCATTGTGCCCCACTAAGGTCCCTGTCCTCCCCAGACTCCGTCCTCATATCTCCAAGAGTTTCCCAACCTGTATCTGGTAATTCAACCCCCCATCCCCTGCGGGTAGCCAAAGAGAACAGGGTAACCCTAGTAAGAAATAAGCAAATAGAGATCTGGCTTCCACAGCAGGCGTGGTTGCCAACTGTCTGGTTTCCAACTTGCATGACTAGTATCCCCCCCCCCCACTTTCTGGCCAGTTGCCAGATGAAATTTTCTTCCTCGAATGCAGGGAACAGGACAGAGGACAGTTTTTGACTTCAGGGCCTTTTAAGGCAAACAAATCTGCTGTGCCTTTAAGGCTTTAGCAGCATCAGATTTTTACTTTTCAGCCCAGGCCTTTCCCTCCTGATAGCTCTTCAATCACAAAGAGGGGGGGCGGGGTGGAAAAGGACAAACACGCACACAGAGGACATCATCTTTGTTAAAAGCACTTCATTTGGCCTCTGTTTTTTGTGCCATCACACAGGACTGGAGAGCTCTTTTTGAAATCAGATGCACTGCTGCTTTCTGCTAAATAGCTATTCCAGACCTGGTGACCAGGGAGTTTCAGTGGTGTTCTGTCCAGCCATATACATATTAACTCAGAAGTAAAGGTGGTGGTGGCTACAAGCATGGACGGCTCAAGAGGGAATTAGATAAGCATATGGGGCAGAGGCTATTAGCCTCAAGGAATAGATAGGGTGCTGGAGAAGACTCTTGAGAGTCCCTTGGACTGCAAGAAGATCAAATCAGTCAGTCCTAAAAGAAATCAACCCTGACTGTTCCCTGGAAGTCCAGATAATGAAACTGAAGCTCAAATACTTTGGCCACCAAATGAGAAGGGAGCACTCACTGGAGAAGACCCTGATGCTGGGAAAGATTGAAGGTCAAAGAAGACGGGGACGGCAAAGGATGAGATGGTTAGACAGTGTCATAGGTGCAACATGAAGTTGAGCGAACTTCAGAGGACGGTGGAAGACCGGAAGGCCTGGCGTGATCTGGTCCATGGGGTCACGAAGAGTCGGACTCGACTGTGCGACTGAACAACAAAATAGATAGGGACTCCAAGGCAAGTGATGCTCTGTATTTTTGGTGCTGGGGGTGTCAATAGTGTGAGGGGGGCTCCTAATGTCCTGGCCCCACTGCTGGACCTCCTGATGGCACCTGGCATTTTTGGCCACTGTGTGACAGAGTGTTGGACTGGATGGGCCACTGGCCTGATCCAACATTGGCTTCTCTTATGTTCTTAAAACTCAGCTGGTAAAATGGGGCCGGCTCGTTTACTCCCATTTATGACTGCTCTTTGGTATGTGGCTTCTAATCTGTGAAACTGCCTTATACTGAATCAGCTCATTGGTCCTTCTAGCCTGACACTGTGCATTCTGTCTGGCAATGAATTTCAGGCTCTCAGCCCGATGGTTCCCAGCCCTGCTCCCAGACAGCCATTTGCCTGGGGATGCCAGTGTCTGAACTTCCTAGGGTTGCCAACGCCAGGTTTGCAAATTGATTTGAGGGTGGAGCCTAAGATACTGGGGTTTAAGGAGGGGAGGGACATTAGCAGGGTATAATGCCATGCAGTTGACCTTCCAAAGTAGCCATTTTCTCCGTGAAAAGTGGAATGAATAAATGAATGAATGATTTATGTAGTCTGGAGATTTATGCAGACTGGAGAGATTGCCAGTTCCCACCCGGACGTTGGGAATCTTACTTCTGCCTGAAGAGCAGACGCTCTACAACTAAGCTGCCCGTTCTTCTTTGGGCTCTTCCTCCGTAAACTCCCGCTGCCAGGATTGTGTGCCACAGAACTCCTTGTGCTTGGGAAACTAATCAGTCCTCTTCACTTTTGTCAAAAATCATTTTGGACAGGAATTTCAAGCAAGAACGTAAAAGGCCATTTAATTCAAGCAGGTGAGTGCTTTGTTGTTTATATGCATAAAACATGCGTATGCAGAGTATTATTAAGGTATTGAATATTTGGCATTAAGTGTCCAGAAAATATTCTGGAAAGCACAGGGTTGCCAACTCCAGCTGAGAAAATTCCTGGAGATTTGGAGGATGGTAGAGGAAGCTTAGAGGGGATGTGATAGCATAGATGGCATCCTCTGGAACTGCCATTTTCTCCAGGGGAAGTGGTCTTTGTAGTCTGGAGACCACTTATACTTCTCAGAGAGTTCCAGGCTCCACCTGGAGGCTGCCAATATAATTTATGTGTGTTGTCTGTAAGGGCGTCGAATAGCTGTGATGGGGTTGCCAGGTCCCCACTGGCCACCAACAGGGGTCCAGAGGCAGGATTGCCAGATCCAGGTTGGGAAACCCCTGGAGATTTCGGGATGGAGCTTGGGGATGACAGGGACCTCGGTGGGGTACAGTGCCACAGGGTCCACCCTCCAAGGAATCCATTTTCTCCAGGGGAACTCTGTAGTTTGGAGATGAGCTGCAGTTCCAGGGGACCCCCCAGGACCCACCTGGAGGCTGGCATCCCTAGCTGTGTACTTAAAATTAACTGTACTTTCTGGAGTGCAGGGTTAACTCTCTGGAGTGCCTTTTAACTCTTCGCTGTTCCCCTTAGGTACATGGGCTCCAGCTAGGGTTGCCAACTTCCAGGTGGTGTCTGGAAATCTCCTGGGATTACAACTGATCTCGAGGTGACAGAGATCAGTTCACCTGGGGGAAATGGCCACTTTGGAAGGTGGACTCTATGATGTTGTACCCCACTAAAGTCTCTCCCTTCCCCAAACCCTGCCCTCCTCAGGCTCCACTCCCAAAATCTCCAGTTATTTCCCAACCTGAGCTGGCTGTTGGAAATGTATGTGTTTACAAGGTCTGATTCAGTCATTATAGGGTTAACTTGTATTCCTAGTTTGCTATTGTTTAGACTGACCTGGAAGGGATACCTGGCACTGAGCCATTGGGGAATTAGCCCAGGAAAAGTAACTTCTACTTTGATGCAAATTGGTCATTTGTTTCAGGTGACTTCCTTTCTAGGGGTCAAGAAGAAGGAGAGAATTTCTCCATTACGTGTGTGCTTGTTTTGTCTGTAGGCAGCATAGAAATGTAGCTCTTAGTGTTATGTTGATTTGTAGCAATCCCGTGAATCCTTTACCCTTAGTAATAAAGGTTTTTTAAAAAGCAAAGAACTCTCTTCTTTCCAATAGAGCAAGATCCATCTAATAGTCTAAGTATTAAACAATTTTTGACTATTTTACAACACTGGCAACACAGGCTCCAGCCCTTGACCCAACTGGCTCCACCAGATTTGTGCCTTCCAAGAGTTGGCAAGTGTAACAGCGGACAATCACATCCCCTTTAGCAAATGTTCCATTCCAAAGTTAATTAGGAGGACTTTTCTTTTTAAAAAATAATTTATTTATGAAAATTGTCATTTTATACAGCCACATATTTGACACTTTCTTTATATTTTAAGAGTCCTTTACATAAAGTTATTTTTCCACCATTTATACATTCATAACCATCTTTTTTGGAATAGAGTTTCATCTTTCCCATGAATTAACATAGTTAATTTGTCCATTTCTGCAGTGTCCAGCAGTTTCAAAGCTATTTCCTTATCAAGAGCAATGCTCTCCTAAGCAGTGAACCTATCTCATAATACCATAGTATTATGCAACCCTATCACAGCTATTTGACGCACTTACAGACGACACTCATAATACCATAGTATTCTCCATGACTATGTATGGGTGTGAAAGTTGGACAATGAAGAAAGCTGACAGGAAGAAAGTCGAATAATTTGAAATGTGGTGTTGGAGGAGAGTATTACACATACCGTAGACAGATCGAATGAGTTGCAGATCGAATCAAGCCTGAACTCTCCCTACAAACTAAAATTACTAAACTGAGTCGATCATACTTTGGTGACATTATGAGAAGACAAGACTCAATGGAAAAGACAATAATGCCAGTAAAAGTTGAAGGCAGCAGGAAAAGATGAAGAGCCAACATGAGAGGGATGGACTCAATACAAGGCTCTCAGTTTGCAAGACCTGAGCAAGGCTGTTAACAATAGGGCATTTGGAAGGGACATTCATTCACAGGGTTGCCATAAGTCAGAATCAACTTAATGGCACTTAACAGACACACTATCTGTGTCTTGTGCTCTACAAGCATGGCCTGATTGTTTTCAAGACCAATAATGTCAGGCATAGGTACAACTCCCATTCTTTTTAATAAAATAAAACAGAAGTTTTTGTGTGCATGCACATGAAAATTTATACCTTGAATAAAACTCTGTTGGTCATAAAGGTGCCACTGGACTTAAACTTTGTTTTGCTGCTTCAGATGAACAGCTACCCACCCAAAATTTATGAGTCAATAGCTCACTTTATCAGATACATGGAGGTTTCATCCTGGCCAGAATCTGTCCAGGTGGCACATGTTCATTATGGATTAAAGCTCCATGCTCTGATGAAGGAAGCTCTGACTCAACAAAGTTTTTGCAGGAATGAATTTTGCTAGTCTTCCAGGTACTACCAGACTCCTGGATCATTTTGCTGCTGTCACAGACTAAAACCTCTACCCATCTCTGGAGCTCCATTTAATCACTTGCAGCGTCTGTGGGTGGTGTGAGAAGCATCCCCGATGATGACAGATTTTAGGTTTTTGGAGAAACGTTGGAGTTTAAACTTCAGTGTTCCCTGGCTACTTTCTAATGTTACTTTTGCATTTTGAATCGCCTTTTTGTCGTTGTTTACTTGACTTTTGCCCTTCTGAAAGTGCTAAAAAAATATATTACATTTCCTTGCATTTAAATGAATTAGTATACGAAAACTGGTGATGAGTTGCGGGTGAAAAAGCCGGGAGAAAAATCGGTTAAGCAACGCCGTTCTAAGGAAACAGAGAAGGAGGGGGAGGAACCCTCCTGACAACAACAACTTGAGGGCGGGGAAGGGTCAGGAGGCGTGGCGCAGCAGTCCCGCGCCCTCTGGGTTCCCTAGGTGACGCGCGGGCGGGGGGGCTCGCGTCATGACGTCAGGGTGTTTCCCGGTGACGTCCACTCGGGCATGCGCGCTGGCGGCGATCCTGGGTGACGTCACGGCCGGGGTGTGACGTGTAGCCTCCGGGAAGCCTCTCGCTGCGGGTTCCGTGGTTTTTCTTCCCTTCCTTCTTCTTCCCCCTTCCCCTCCTTCCGCTACGGGTCGCGGCTGGGGGCGGCCGGGTCGTCAGGGGCGACACGGCTCCCCCTCTCCTTCTCCCTCCTCGGCCCCCTCCCCCTCCCCAGCGCTTCGATCCAAGATGGCGGCGCTGAGCAGCGGCGGCAGCGCCGAGGGGGCCTCGCTCTTCAACGGGGACATGGAGCCCGAGCCGCCTCCGCCGGGGGCCTGCTACGCGGGGGGCGGCGGCAGCGCCGGAGGAGACCCCGCCGTCCCTGAGGAGGTGAGGGCGGAGGCGGCGGCTGGCGGGAGGGCCGGCCTGGCAACGCGAGAGACCCCCCCCCTCCCTCCTTGGCTGAGGGGATCCTGCGGGGCCAGGCGGGTGTGGGCTGCTCTGCGGGGGGGGGGTCGGCCGGGGAATGGCAGCCGGGGGCCC